>NW_006399785.1:14936503-14944855 GCF_000299155.1 Elephantulus edwardii | reverse complement strand
TGAAGGCTGCAGTCCTTGATTTTCTACAGCAAACACTTGCAGTCTTCTTCAATTTGAGAAAGTGGGGTTGTATCATCAGGATAAGGCAGATTGTTGATGAATCTTCCTCCAATTCTGATGCCACACTTCTCCTCATAGAGCCCAGTCTCCTGGATAATCTGTTCTTCATATAGGTTGAAAAAGTATGGAGATAGGACAAATTCCTGGCATACACCTTTCCCAATTTTGAACTATGCAGTTTCCTTGCCCTGTTCTGATGACTGCCTCCTGGTCCAAGCATTGTTGTTGATGTGTTGTTAGGTGCCGTCGAGTCACTTGTGACTCATAGCGACCTATGTACAGCAGCTCTAAACTCTGCTTTGTCCTGTGCCAATTGCACTGTCTCCGATACACTCATCCGGGTTACCCCAGTCACTGAATCAATCCAACTCATAGAGGATCTTACTCTCCTGCGCTGTCCCTCTACCCTACCAAACATGATGTCCCTCTCCAAGGACAGGTCCATCCTTACAACATGTCCAAAGTATGTTAGAAGGAGCCTCAGAATCCTTGCCTTCAAGGAGCCAACTGGTTTAGCCCTTTCTAGGATGAATGTGTTTGTTTCCTTGGCAGTTCATGGCACCCTCAACACTCTTCTCCAACACTAAAGCTCAAAGGCATCAATTCTCCTTCTATCCTCCTCACTCACTGTCCAACTCTCTGATGCATAACAAGTAATAGTAAAGACCATGTCCTGTAGCAGACACTCCAGAGACTAAGCATAGGTTTCGCATTAGCACAATCAAGTGTTCTGGGATTTCCATTCTTTTCAGAGTCAGCCACAGTTTGTTGTGATTCACACAGTCAAATGCCTTTGCATAATCAATGAAACACAGATAGACATTCCTCTGGTACTCTGCTTTCAGCCAAGATCCATCTAACATTAGCTACAATATCCCTAGTACCACAACCCCTTTTAAAGCCAGCCTAGACTTCTGGCATATTAATATATGTAGAAACAAAATGAAACAGACAAAAAAACATTGCTCCCATTTTTTTAAACAAGATCACATTTATGAAGACCATGGGTTATGACTGCAATGTAAATATTTGAGGGCACAGTGCATGGTTTAACTTGAATGTCTGGATAAATCCAATTTCTCTACTTACCTTATCTAAGCTTCCAGAGACCCTGATCTTTGCCTTTCTGGATGTTTGTGAAGAAGTATTTGCTTATCTACTGTTTTGGCCAATGAGGGTAGGTATGTTGGAATCAGTGAGACTGGCTCGGGATGGGGCAGGCTTCAGAGTTGCTGTACATAGGGTCACTATGGGTCACAGGTGACTTGACAGTACATAACGACAACAATATTAGCCCAAGGTTCAGCTGTTTTAAAAAAAGCTGCCATCTAGTTGATAGTGAAACTACAGGACAGAGCAGAACCGAGCCATAAGCTATCCAAGTCTGGAACTGTTGTGGATTCAAATTGTCACATATTCCTTCTATGCAACAGGTGACAAGGTAAAAGCTCTGGCCACCTTCTTCAAAATCCTTTCAAATAGTAATGTTTTTCAAGTAAGTTTTTTCTAATATTCCTTGAACTACTCAAAGCTCCCCATGGTTACCCTAACACAGCTGTTTTCCTCTCACTTAATCCTGGGATTCACAAGGTATTACTTTTTTTCTGCTGAGAAAAATTAGCTTGAAAGAAGAGAGTGAGACTCAGTGTCTGGGTGAGCCTCAGGCACCAAGAACAAAGAAAACAGTAGAACCAGGTTATTTGATCCATTTTCAATGTATTTGGGTGCAGTTTCTCTTGAAGTCTCTTGATTGGGAGCCCTTCTATTAAAGACTTTTAGCAGCACTAGGAAGAGAATATGAGCTTCTTGTTGTTGTTATTGTTGTTGTTAAGTGCCATTGAATCGTAGGCAACCCATAGCGACCCTATGAGTGAAAGTCCTCAACACTTGCGTAATTTTCATCCTTTCTCCAGGATCAAAGGGTTTCTGGAGGCAAGCTACTATGGAAGTGGTTGCCACCCCTGCTTCCAATTTGTTTTTATTGGAGAGCTCCACCAAACACTGTCCACCATGGGTAACCATTAAACAATGTAACAGTGTTCAGCTTCACAACAACCACGAGTTACCTCTATACAGCAAGTAGACAGACCAACACTATACGACCTAGAAGAATGTTTGCCCATTGGTAAAATATGAGCTTAAGTTAGTTAAAACAAGCAGGGAATTCTATTGACTTCTGTCATAGTTAAGCCTTTGGCTATGAATCAGAAAGTTGGGATTCAAGTTTACCCACCCACAGGCACTTTGGAAAAAAGACCCAGTCATCTGCTTTGCATCTCTCTCTAACCAGTTTATGTACAAAATTTGAATACATTGCTTTCAATAATAAATTGTTTAAATTTTCCTCTCCCCCCCAATAAAACTGTATAACCTCATGATTAATCCCGCCCTCCTCCTGCACATCCTCATTCCTCTGCTTCTAACCTCTCCCATCCATCTTGGATCCTTATTCTCATTCTACAATAATGATTTTATAAAATATTTATCCTTGTGGGACTGAGTTAGTTCACTCAGCATAATGCTCTTCAGTCCCTACCAAGGTAGGTAATAATTTACAAAGTTACTGCTCCTACATTCTGTATAATATTCCATCATGTAAGTGTACCATAATTTCTCAATCCATTCATTTCTAGTTGGATATTTGGGCTGTTTCCATGTTCTTGCAATGGTGAATAATGAAGCTGTGAACATTGGTGTATGCTTTTAATTAGTTACATTGTTGAAAGCAATGGACTGACTGCAGTTCTAATCTGCAACATGTAAGGTTAACATGAGTAGGAATAGACTTGATGACAACTGTAGTGTTTTGGATTTTCATATTTCTTTTTTCCAGTAGTGAGAATGGTAAGGTTGTGACCAGAGAAAACTAGAAATAGGGGTGGTCCTTCCTTTTTAAAGCACTTCCTTCTCTCTGCATGTAGCTTCAATATTAGCACTTACAGTTTGCATTTCTCCATAAGGTTGAAGTTATGACTTTAAAAGTGTATGTGTTCACCTTCCCACATGTTTACTTCCTGAAAGAAAAGAAATCTGTGCCCCCTTCCATGCAAGGACTATAAGTGGCCTGCCTTCAAACATCATCCAATTCCATGAAACAATTGCTGAAAAATTAAGGTAGTATGAGCGTCACATTTTGGCTCTTATACTCATCTTATGAGAAGTGGAGAAAGGGAGGGAGGCCTGTTATGAAAAAAACTAAGTAAGGCATTGATAAGTACACTGAAATACTGAATGTGTACCATAGCAGGATCTGGTCAACCTCAAAGTATAATTCTTGGTTTTTCACTGTCTGTCAAAATCTTGGATGATTTATTGATAAATCTGGGTATATTTATCAGAAAATCCCAGGAACATTCCATCAGTTATAAAATGGATGGAAGGGGTGGGTATTAATCTCTTTCCTCACACAACAGAAAAGTAAAGCTTAAAATGTGTAGGGCAAAGGGGTCTGCGATTCTAAGCACAAGATGCTGTGGAGTTGTTGAGGCTCTGGGTTTGAGGGAAATCTTGATCATCCTCTGATCAGAAAGAACTTTGATAAAATGATTGTCTCTGGAAGTTAATAAATGCAGAAGGAAAAACCATTTCCCCTTGCCACTCTAGACACCAGCCTTGGTATTTCTGGCAAGTAAAATTAATTTTCATTGAAAAGAAATATAATCTTTGCAATTTTTTTATCAGAGATTTTTTTTTTCACTTAAGAAGGCAAAAACTGCAAAGAGTACTTTATTCTTCTTGTCCTCCCTCAAAGGTAAGTTAATCACCTCACTGTGTTTGGCCTTAGTAACTTCATTTTTTATGACAAAATGCAGTTGTATGCTGAGAGTTCAAAATGAAGCACGGTTAACTTTGAATAAAGGCTCAGTATCTGAGGCCTCCAGATCCTGAGAAACAGTAAAGAAGTCTTAGAGCCACTAACTGTATCACATTTGTTGTTCTTAGGTGCTATAAAATTAGTTCAAATGAATACAAACTAACAAAGTATTCCACAGTTTTGTAACATCCTCACAATCTTCACTGTTTGAGCAAACTCTTCCAACCTGCTTTTAAATTCACCTGGTTTAGCATTTTCCTCTTTATCACAGGTTCCCTGTCTTACTCGGCATGCCATACTAACCCAGGGAGCAGTACTGCTGAGATACATGCCTCAAGTATGTGAGGTGAGGTTTCCTAGTCCTTCCATATAAGAGGAACGTTATAGTTGTATTGTCTTCAGTTCAGATTTGCATGCTTTTCTGGTCACTAGGTGCCATCAAATCAACTACAACTCATAGTGTGTAGATCTATAGATCTGAGCCTTGCCCTATCCTGCACCTTAACCACATTCTCTGATAGGCTTGTTATAGTCAATACACCAAGCTATCTTGTTGAGAGTCTTCCTCCCTTTCTCTGACCCTTCACTTTTCCCAGCATGATGGCTTTTTCCTAGTACTGGCTCCTCCCAATAACATGCCTGACACTTGTGAGATGAATTCTCACCATCCTTGTCTCTAACACACATTCTGGTTGCACTTCATTCAAGATAGATGCATTGATTCATTTGGCAGTGCATGGTTGTGGGGTTAGGACTTTAGAAAATGTCGATTTTATATCTATTGCCTTACCTCCTTCTGGGGACGTGGTCTCCAGCTACCTCAAATGCAGACACATAGTTCACCCATTGATCAGCCTCTTCAACATCATCAACAGTTGTGAGGCCACCATTAAGAGGGAGAGCTGGCCGTCCTGTGGAGAGACTGCAGAGAGACACAGTCTGATGGAGCTCTGAAGAAGGAGCCCTGGAGACAGAGCCAGAATTAAAGGTATTGCTTGTTAGACAAGTGAAGGAAGAGCGGACTTGTGACTGTTACGAGACAAAATATTCTAGACAATTAAGGAAGTCATAAACTTCTTACAATTGTGTCATTGTACTAAACCTGGACTTTGTGTGATATCCTTTGTTTTCTTCACCCACTACCTATCTATAAACTTAATAAACCGCACAACTGTGGGTAAAGTAGCATTGGTGAATCCAGTGATTAGTAGAAGTGGGTCCAGCAGTGTCAGGACCGTGTCTGACTTAGGAACTATTATTTTGGTGATGTGGACGTCATTGATGGGGAAGACCCCTTTGTGAAGATATTAGAGTTTGCCACCAGAATTTCCTGAAATATGACCTACTAGATAATGTTGTACTACATGACATGTTGTGCTGCTAACCGCAATGTCAGTCCAGTCTACCAGGTGCTCCAAAAGAAAAAGATGGGGCAGCCTCCTCTAAGAAAGGTTTACACCCTCGGGAAGCCAGGGCAGGGCTGCCATGATTCAAATCAACTGGACACCCATGGGTTTGTTTTCAGGCTAATCTACCAGGCATCTCTCTGCTGATGAAACTGTAACAGAAAGCATTTGTAGACTCAAAATTATGGAAGAGTTGTTTTGTTTTTTTTCAGACTTGACCATTCCCACATTGTCCATGTTACCTGTATAGTTGGAATCAGAAACAGTTGGATTCATTGCTCTGGACTCTTAGAAACATGGGATTTTGTAACCTTGGGGCTTGGAAAGGCAGACAGCTACAAATGGCTACAAAGTGGAAGAACAAACTCCGAAGATTACTTTTGTTGCTACTAAAATGGAAAGAAAACTTGAGAAACAAAATGCCTCTGGAGACTCTGTGAACTTTGATAAATGTCATAGTTGTAGAGGGGCTTCAGGCCTTTTGTTCATTGGGTCGCTATGAGTTGTGCTTGACTTGAAGGCCATCAACAACAAAACAAGATGGAAAGAAAACTTGATAAGCTGTTTTATGGCTGGAGACAAAAAGGTGAAGAATGAAGATGAAACTAAGAACTGATTTAACATCTACATTGTTATGTGCCATTAAATCTACTGTGACTCATAATGACCCTATGTTCAAAAACCTCTGAACCCTGAACTTTCCCGAGCAAGTCTCACTGATCCTGACACACTTACCCCCATTTCCCTAGTTACTCTATCAATTCATCTTAATCCAGAGTCTTCCTATCCTGCTGTTCTCTAAGGACTGGTATCTCCTGACAACATAACCAAAGTAAACATCTATGTATTAATGCTTTTTTGCTTTTTATGTCATAATGTTGGAATATAGTATCAAAATGAGGATGAAGAACATGTAATAAGACATAATGTAAAAATTATTAAGGATTTTGTTACTTTAACTACTAGATGTAGCAAGATGTGGGGAGGAAAGGAGTACTAGATGCTATAATGATATGATATATTGAAATTTAGAAGAGGATTGTAAACTAAGTGCTTAATTTGCTATATGAAAAGGAACATTTTACCCTAAAGGAATGTTTATTGAAAGTAGTAGAATTTGGTAGAGAGCATGGAGCTAGATCTAGGAAATATTAAGCCTCACTTAGTATTCTGAGAAGAGTTACATGTAAAATAAGGCAAGTATTAAAATAGAGAATGCCAATGCACTGAGGGAAGGTACAGCTGAAGCCCATCAGAGCCCCTCTCCAGGACTTGATGGTAAGGAGAGCTGTTGAGAATTCTTAATGTGTGGGGATCGTCTGAGTGCACTTGATGAGTGGAAGTAGGAGGCATCAGGGGTCCCTTCCCAGCACTTAAAGGAAGCTGGTGAGTGTGCTTAACTCGCAGTGACCACCTAGGTCCACGTGACTAGTAGAAGTAGAAGATATATACAAATGAAGAGTTTATTTCAATGTGTTACTTACACACTGTGCACTTAGCATGATGAATGGGTAAGTGAAGCAGCTTTGCTGGCCTCTGGATCAGGGAGTCCTGAGGATCGCTGATGTGTTGATTTAGCCCATGTGGAGTTAGGACTAAATGAAGGGACCAGCTGGTCTGAAACACGGGAAGACGTGTGGACTCCTGAATTTTCAGCTGATGCTCATTTGGACCAAGTCATGGATGACTGAGGATGGATTAACCAGAATCCAAACAGATGAAGAAGAGAAGCTGTTTGATTCTGTGAACTACTGTTGATTTCTGCAACCTGATGGTTGGTTCTGGACTGGACTTGTGTTTATAAATGTGGATGCTCAAAGTTTCAACTATTACAGAAGATTCATCAGAGAAAAAAAAAAGACATGCTTATTTCTTCAGATAACTTGTTTAATAGGAACAGACAAATCAGAAATTGGCTCACTAAAGTGGGAGGAGTGAAGGCAGAAGGCATAAAGTAGCCGACTTACATACTTTCGCAAATGTAGATAAGAGGAAGGATGATCCTTGTATGTGAAGGACTATGACTATATACAATCCAGGAGGTGGTCTGTGCTATTAGAACTTTTGAAAAGGCTTTTCTATCTATTGCCTTAGCCTCTTGTGGGGGCATAATCTCCATCCAGCTGTCTCAATTGCTCAGACATGATTCAGCTGTTATTCGGCGTCTTAAACATTATCAACAGCTGTGAGACTAACATAAGAGGGCGAGTTGGCCAAATTATGGAAAGGCTTTCGCTAGATATAACCTGCTGGAAGCCTGGGGATGGAGCCATAGTTAAAGGTTTTCTTGCTTTATGATTGAAGGAAGGGCTGACTTGTGGCTGCTGTGAGGCAAAGCTTTCTGGATGATTGAGGAAACCAGAGGTTTCTTGCCTTTGTGTGGCTGGATTGAAGTGGCACTTTCACTTGTTTCATGAAAACCTGTCAGAACTATTGAACAATTGTGTCTAGGTCCTCTGACTTGGGACTGCTGGACTAAACCTGGACCTTAACTGTGTGATGATATCTTTTATTTCTCACCTCCAAATTTATTTCCCTAATAAACTTCACAGTTGTGAGTAAATTACTGTTTGTGAGTCGATTTACAACAAACATTGGATTCAATGATTAGTATAAGTAGGTGCAGCAGCATGGTGGGCGGGTGTGTCTGAACTTGTAATTATTATTGTGAAACTGTCATTGATGAGAAGAGTGCTCCTTCGTGGAGTTAAGAGGTCAGACTTGCCTGTACCCATGTGAACCATGCTGCTCTTGGTTTTGACATTGGCACATTAAGAATTCTTTCTCAGTAGCACAATTCAAAGGCATCAATTCTTCCTCCATATTCTGTATTTATTATTCAACTTCCAGATGCATAGAAAGTTGTTGAAAACACTATGGCTTTGATAAAGTACACCTTAGTCTTTGAATTGACATCCTTGCTCTTTAGAACTTTGAGTAGTTGTTAAAAAAATATCTACTAAATGTACCAAGTTGTTTGATTTTTTTATTATATTTTATTAATTTTCATAAACATTTACAGAGATTTTGGGTTTCCATTCATTCATTGTTGCACTATTCTCTCCACCCTCC
>NW_006399785.1:14925165-14931768 GCF_000299155.1 Elephantulus edwardii | reverse complement strand
GTTCTCCTAGCAGTCCATGGTATATTCAATACTCTTCTCTATCACCACAGCTCAAGGGCATCAATTTTCTTTCCATCATCCCTAATCATTGTCCAGCTCTCTGATGGCACCGCTTATACTGATGTTGTTGCTCTTCAGTACTCTAGAGAGGTCCCTGACAGCAGACCTTCCCAATGCAATACGTCTTGATTTACTGGCTGCTGGTACCAAGAGTGTTGATTGTGGAGACAAGCAAACTAAAGCTTTTCTTTTTTTATAGTTTTTACCTTTTATTTAAGTACAAAATTGTTGCTTTTCACAAAATCAATCTCTTCATCATCCATAATGATGCTGCCAATTGGTCCAGCTGTGAGAATCTTTGTTTTCTTGATGTTGATCTTCAATCCATATTGAAGACTGCAGTCCTTGACCTTTTCCATCAAGCTCTTCAGGTCCTTCTTAGTTCCACAAGCGGGGTTGTGTCATCAGCATAATCCAGATTGTTGATGAGTCTACCTCCAATCCTGATACCACATTTCTCCTTATATAGCCCAGCCTCCTGGATAATCTGTTCTGCATATAGTCTGAAAAGGTATGGAGACAGAATACTCTCTAATGTACAGTCTTCCTGATTTTGAATCATGAGTGTCTCCTTGCTCTGTTCTGATGACTGACTCCTGGTTTAAGTATTGGTTTAGCGTAAGCATAATTAAATGTTCTGGGATTTCCACTCCTCTTCGGAGTCAGCCACAGTTTGTCATGATCCACACAGTCAAACGCCTTTGCATCATCAGTGAAACACAGATGGACATTCCTCTGGTAATGTATACTTTCAGCCAAGATCCATCTAATATTAGCTATAATGTTCCTGGTACTGGACTGATAGGCAATGATAAAAGGGGAAAAGATTGAAATTACCTACCATTTCAACCTACCTAGATCTACAATCAATACTCTTGTTAACAGCAGTCAGAAGGTGAAGAGATGCATTGCATCAGGCAAGTTTGCTGTCAAGGACAGCTCCAAATTACTGAGGGAAAATGATGCCATGAAGGCTAAGGTGTATGTGATTCAGGTCATAGTCTTTTAAATCACTTGGTATGTGTTTGAGAACGAAATAATGAATAAGGATAACAGAAGAGGAATTGATCCCTTTGAGCTATGGTGTTGGAGAAGAGCACTGAATATCACATGGCTTATAAAGATCTCGATATGTTTTGGAGAAACTGCAACCAGTGAGCTCCTCAGGGCAAAGATAGTGAAGCCTCATCTTACATATTTTGGATATGTTGCTAAGAGATGCCATTCCCTAGAAACTGATACTGTGCTTGGAAAGGTGATGGGTCAGTGAAAGAGAGAAAGACCCTGAATGAGATGGATTGACTTTCGGTGACTGAAATAACGAGCTCATGTGTGTCAGAGATGATGGCAATGGCACAGAATAAGACAGGGTTCTGACCTATTATTCACAGAGTCACTATGAGTTGTACTTAACTCGATGACATCTAAGAGCAACAGCTGCTAGGGTGTGATTTACAACAGTAACCAACACATGATGCATGGCTAAACCTGCTTGTCTTCCATTATTTTCTGAGATTTAGAGAAAATGTTGGAAATTTTCTATTATCTCACCTACCACACTGAATTAGTATAAAATGTGTAGGAGAGATATATTCATCAGTCAAGTAAAACTTCTTTTACTGTCAATGTTGTCCAAGAATGGCATATTTTAGGAACACAGTAATTAATCATTCTTATGCTGAAAATTACATATCAATCTATAGAGTACAGGAGGTAAAGGAACACAGCTACTTCATAAAGATGTGCTATAGTATACCAATAGCATAGCATAGATTTTGATGTCATGAAAACTTTATTTTAAATGCTGGCCATGTCATGTAACAATTCAATGGCTCTCAAAGATAAGGTAAACTTTCTTGAGCCTTTTCTTATGGTTTTCTGCTATTGTTTGTTTGTCTTGTGTTCCCCTAATGCCTTTGTGATAACAGTCTGAACTTTGAGTGGAGTTTTGGTGACAATAAACAACACAGAAGGAGACTGCTTATTTTTTCTCCCATGAAACTGCTGGCTGATTAAAACACTACCACAGAGTCAACCCCTTTGGGTGAGCAACACAGCTCCCCGCACGAATAGGGATCCTTGTGTTCCCTATACTTCCAGAGCTCCATCCATGAGATGAAGTAATCATATATGCCAAAGGGTGCTGTGAGTATTTTCAAGACAAGAAATAAAGAACAGAGGCTCACCTATGTCATTACTGTCCAGCCTATGCATTAGGATAAGTTCTCAAGGTGGGACACATGGATTATGTTAGACTACTGTGAACAGGATGACAGAAAAAGAATTGATGCCTTTGAGCTTTGGTGTTGGAAAAGAGCACTGAACATCCCATGGATAGCCAAGAGAACAAACAGCTATGTCTTGGAGATGGTGCAGCGAGAGTGCTTTTTGGAGGCAAGAACAATGAGGCTTCGCCTCACATGCTTTGGATAATATGTTGCCAGGAGGTGCTATTTCTTGGAGAAGGATATGATACTGGGAAGGGGAGAAGGTCAGCAAAGGAGAGGAAGAATCTCTACCAGGTGGATTGACATGGTGACTGTTGCAATCGGCTCTTGGGTATCTGGAAGTGTGAAGATGGCTCAGGATAGAACAGGGTTCACATATTGTTCATAGGGTTGCAATGAATTGTACTTGACTTGAAGGCACCTAACAACAGCAAAAATGAAAGAATGGTGGCTCAAACCACCCACCTAAGCAGTGGAAGAAAAGTCTGGTGATCTTTTGATATGATTGTTGTTGTTGTGTGATGGAGAGTTGGAACAAACCCATTGCTGAGCCTCCAGCAGGTTTTCAGTAAGCGCACTGGAGGAGATTGCCAATTCTTCTCCCATGGAACAACTGGTGGTCTTGAATCATGTGCCTTTGGGATTGCAGCACAACTTCTTACCACTGGGTCACCAGTGCTCCCTTCTGATACAATTACAACCAAGAAAACTAGTCAGAATCCACTCAATGCCAATGACCTTGACCATTTGGTTCATTATTGGATGACTGGACAGTTTCCAGTACTTAGAACTTCTGATTTCCCTGTTGATTAGGATTGCCCATCATAATTTCAAATTCTATAAAGATACTGAATACAACATTTTAAAAAAAGGTCACCTTTATTCTCATTTAAATTTTCTCATGATGCATTAGCGCTAATATACCTTGATACTTCTGCTTCAAGCATCCATATAGAGCTCTTATATCACAGTAGGTAGAACAACCAATATTTGTCCATGCCGGAGGATTATCAACAAAACCCTTTTATTTTGTATTTCTAGTGGTGACATGTACTTAATAAACACAGAAATCGTATCACATTCTATTACAGAGATGAATACCAGTTGGTGGTATAAATGGATATCTTCTATATTGCATTTCTCCCCTTTGAAAATGGCAATGCAATGCATTCTAAAAAGATCAATCATTTTGTCATTATGATCTTCTTTGACTTCAAACCAGTTTATTGGATTTCTTTAGTTTCAAGTAACAATAAAATAAATTGCCTCTTCTGTTGAAAGGGAAAATTTAATGTTTGAGACAGGATTGAGATTTTATAGATGAGATAAAAATGAACCTATTGAAAATACCGTGTTTCTTATCAATGGGCCAGTGAAATGTATGTGGGGGGAAAACGGTCATTATTCCTTCTTATTAAAAATAGCCCTGTACAGCACAATTTTGAGTTTGAAATTTGAAGATAAAGTCTGAGTGGTTTGATTCAACTATGTATTTGTATTTTAATGCTAGAAAGAAAAGCAATAATGAAAGAGAACTTATTTTAAATCTTTATTTTACAGATGGAGAAACTGAGGTCCAGGTTTACCCCTTAATACAACATCTTCACACTTTTCATTAAGCATTAAGTCAAATCTTGAATGTCTTTTCTATTCTACTAGAGATGAATACAAGTCTTTTCTAGGTTTTTCTCAAAGTCACAGTAACAGATGTCTTTATCTGGAACTGAGTAGCACATGATTGATAAGTTACAAAGACTTGTCTGAAAATTTAAGCAACTGTCCCTTGATCTAGGGTTTTTTCTTGATGATCTTGGTTTATGTACTATTGAGTTAGAACCACCTCATAACTAATTGTCCAGAGAGTCTTCAGAAGTAGTATATGGCACATAACAACAACAAACTGCATGAAAGGAGATAACTCCTCTTTTCCCTACAGAACAGCTGACAGATTCGAACCACCTACCTTTGGGTTGGCAGTGCAACAACTTGGCACTAAACCCCCACAGCTCCCTCAACAATCAACTAGCTAAATATTTTGGAGCCCCTACATTCAATGATAATCATATCAAGTCATGATATATAATCCCCTTCTGATGACTCCCATTTAAATCTCTTCTCAATGTCCTTGAAGGTCTTACTTTCATCTCGCAGAATTAAAATTTTGTTAAATAGCTGTTAAAAGCTGCACTGCTATCCTGAAAGCACTTGGTTCAAATCCACCAGCTGCTCCATGGAAGAAGGATGGGCAATCTCCTCCCGTTTGATTAACTGCCTCTGAAAACCCACTGGAGGGTCAGCTACAGGTTGGTTCTGACTCGATGGTAGACAACAACAACAACAATAACAACAAGGACTGTTTAAGGAGTTATAGAGGCTCAGTTTATCATCATTAATATCCTAACAAAGGTGTTTGGTGATGGAACCTCACCCCCTCTTTCACTTCTCTTTCTTCTTTATGTGAGCTCTCCCTTTCCCCTTTACAGATACTTTTATTTGAATTGATTAGGTACACGTGCCATAGAAAGCTGTGGAATTCCAAGAAAAAGTCTTGTCTGTGAATCCTCTTGCCATCCTCCTCATGAAAAGCCTTCTTCATTCTCTGCACGTGTGTGGAATGACTTAGGATCACACACATCTCTCTGATGGCTTCAGTACAGTCACACGTGGTGGTGTACAATGATAAGAACTTCCAAGTGGCACAAAGAGGCAAAATGCCACAGCTGTCAAGCTGTCAAGTGCTGGCTAACTCAATGACTCTTTCCAGGTCTACCTTGAGCTCAAAGAACTGGCCCAAGGTGCATTCATGCTTTGTATATTACTGAATAATGCTTCTGGGGTTTGCATGGGACAGTGTCTGCTTATGTCTATTGTCTGGGTATAATTATAGAGTCCTCAAAAGCATCTGGCTTTGCATAATGAGTTCTATAATCAGCCTACTGCACACACAGGCTGAAATAGACATGGTAGACACTAAGGTACCAAATGCAGAGTCCTTGCCTGAGACAAAGTCAGGCACAAAGGCAGGCAATTTGTTGTCAGTTGCCATGGAGTCTAATCCAATTCAGAGTGACTCTCTGGGTGTCAGTGTGGAACTGGGCTTTGTAACTTTTTTAATCCATAGCCTTAAGGATCTGAAGCTGCTAAAATTAGAGAAATTTAAGTAATTTGATGGTTAGAAAGTGAAGAAACCCATTAAATAGGTTGATTCATGCCAGCATATCTTTCCTGACCTTGCTTCTCATCTTAGGTCTTAAATTTATGGTGACTTTTTAATTAAGAAGTTGATGAAAATCAGCATGTATAAATGGATACCTATAAAATCTTAGATTGTAATTGAACTTTGAGATGAAACTCTCCCGAATTGTGTGAGTCATTGTGGGAGAGGAATGTTGGAGATGCTAAGAAGACCTCCTTATTAAGATGTGGTAGGAGGAATCACCCTTCTCATGAAACAGGCAGATCTGTAACTGAGGTGGGACAGAGTCGTCTTGGATCTTTACTATGGTCCTATCAGTGGACTCAGAAGAGGCTGTTCCTAGTCAGGGACATTGGTACTGATGATGCATTCCTTGGGGTTAATAGAAGAAGCTAGGTCAATGAAATGTGCAGAGATCTGAGTCAGAAAATCAAAAGGGCCAAACTCGCTCAGCGTTTCTTAAGCTGCAGGAGCTGAAAAATAAATTCAAGCCACGGGTGGCAATACTTAAGGATACTTTGGGTAGAATGTTAAATGATCCAGGAAGTATCAAGAGAAGATGGAAGGAATTCACAGAGTCGCTGTATCAGAAAGAATTGGCGGACACAGAAGGATTTCATTAAATGACTGATGAGCAAGAGCCGATGGTGATGAAGGAGGAAGTTCAAATTGCTCTACAGGAATTCGCAAAAAAAAAAGGCTCCAGGAGTTGACAGCATAACAATTTACATATTTCAACAGACAGACACTACCCTGGATGTGCTCACTAAGTTGTGCCAAGAAGTCTGGAGAACAGCCAGCAGACCCACTGACTGGAAAAGATCAATATTTGTTCCCGTTCCAAAGAAAGGTGACACAACAGAGTGCAGAAATTATCGAACAATATCATTAATATCACATGCACGCAAGATTAGGCTGAAAATGATCCAAAAACATTTGGAACAATATGTCAACAGAGAACTGCCAGATGTACAGGCTGGATTTAGAAGAGGTCGTGGTACTAGGGATAGTATAGCTAATGTTAGATGGATCTTGTCAGAAAGCAAAGAATACCAGAAGAATGTATATCTGCGCTTCATTGACTATGCAAAGGCTTTTGACTGTGTGGATCACAACAAA
>NW_006399785.1:14923846-14925065 GCF_000299155.1 Elephantulus edwardii | reverse complement strand
CTGATTAATCTTCTTTGTCAGTGTGTCCTTTGCCATTCCCTATCACTCCTCCCTGAGAGAGACTTCACCCTGAGTCATAAGGAAAAGGGGATGGTTGATTTTTGACTGCTATTACTATGGTTATTGGTTACAGATCCAACTAAAATTGTTAACAACTTCAATCTGTTTTTCTATCTAGTTTTATGTTGTCTATAGGCCCAGTAGTGATAATTTTGTTTTAGCATAGTGGCAAGAAGCTGTGTTGCGATCCCCAAGACACATGGTTCAAATCCACCAGCTATTCTGTGGCAGAAGGGAAGACAATCTCCTTTCATGCAATTAACTGCCTCTGAAAACCCTCTGGAAGATTAGCTACGGGTTGACTACTCTATGGTACACACAATAATAATGTTGAAACATAACCCATATTGAAGATTGTACTTTTTGAACTTTTGAAATAATTGTTTCAAACCTTCTTCACATTCGGTAAGCAAGGTTATGTCATTTCAACAATGTAGGTTGTTGTCGATTCTTCATATAATTGTGAGGTCAAATTCTTCTTTGGATAGTTCAGATACTCAAATGATCTACTCAGTACATAGGCTGAATGATGTTTTTGTTATGTGTGATTGAGTTGCTTGCACAACTCAATGTATGTACAATAGCTCTGAACACTGCTCTAACCTGAGCCAACCTTATTGTCTCTAACACACCTATCTCATTACCCCAGTCACTGAATCAACTCATCTTAACCAAGGTCTTCCTCTCCTGCACTGTCCCTTCATCCTCCCAAGCATGATGTCCCTCTCAAAGGACTGACTCCTCCTTGCAACATGCCCAAAATATGTCAGACAGAGCTTCAAACTCCTTACCTGCCAGGAGAAACCTGATTTCACCCTCTCCAGGACAAAACTATTTGTTCTCTTAGCAGTCCATGATCTAATCAATCAATACTCTCCTCCAGCACCACAGCTCAAAGGCATCAATTCTCCTATCATCCCCAGTTATTGTCCAGCTTTCTGATGCTTTGCAAGTAATTGTGAAGACCAAGTCTCCAGACTGACACCATAGCCTGAATAAGTATGGAAAACATGATAATTTTCTGGATTTTAAATCATGTTGTATTCCCTTGTTTTGTTAGGACAACTGTTTATGGGATTCTATACAGGGTTTGAAGGAAATAGCAAAAAATAAGGCCCCCAGAATAGATAGTATACCAATTGAAGTATTTCAGATAACA
>NW_006399785.1:14892769-14923677 GCF_000299155.1 Elephantulus edwardii | reverse complement strand
GTTTTAGTTTGCTTGGCTCCACAGTCAACACTCTTGGTAACAGCAGCCAGGAAATCAAGAGATGAATTGCATTGGGAAAGTTGGCTGTGAGGGACTTCTAAAGAGTACTGAAGAACAACGACATCAGGCCGGAGACTAAGGTGCACCTGATCCGGGCTATAGTCTTCACAATTATGTGCTATGTATCAGAGATTTGGACAATGAATAGGGTTGATAGAAAGAGAATTGATGCCTTTGAGCTGTGGTGCCGGAGAAGAGTGTTGAATATACCATGGACTGCTCGGAGAATAAACAGGTTTATCCTGGCGAAGGTGAAGCCAGAATGCTTTTTGGAGTCAAGGATTCTGAAGCTTCGTCTGACAAACTTTGGGCATATTTCAAGGAGGGACTGGTCCTTGGAGAGGAACATCATGTTTGGCAGAGTGGAAGGGCAGCGAAGGAGAGGAAGATCTTTAGTGAGGTGGATTGATTCTGTGACTGGAGTGGTGGGAATAAGTGTGTTTGGATGGCTAAGTTGGCACAGGATAGAACAGCATTTAGAGCTCTTGTACATAGGGTTGCTATGAATTGCAAATGACTCGATGGCAATGGCACATAACAACAACAATAACAACTGGTCAGATCTTAGCAATGGTTGTCTTTTGATAAACTGTGAGTATTGATCTTGAGCATAAATGAGCAAGACTTGATTATATGAGTGACCCGAGAATCAGTTTGCCGTGCTGAGATGACGCGCATGTTGTTAAATGCCTTATGGTCTTCACTACGCTCAAATCTATTATTATAACCACTGTCTACATCCATTTCCTTGAGGATTTTCCTTTCTCTCTGTGCTCAAAATACATGGCTTAATGTTGCACCATCCTTGCCTCTGAGCATTGGTTATACTTTCTCTAAGACAGATGGGTTCATTCTTTTGACACTCCCTGGTATATTCAGTACTCTTGACCAATAGCGCAGTTCAAAGACATCATTTATAATTTTCTTCATCCTTAGTCCTTGTCCAACTGTCAGATGCATAAGAAACCGGAAAGCATCATCTCTTAATGCAAATGAATCTTCATTTCTTCAGTAATATTATTTCCCTATAACACATTGGTGAGGTTCATGATTGCAGACGTCCCCATACAACCTATCTTTTGACTTCTTGACTGCTGTTACCATGGATGTTAATTTTAGACTCAAACAAAATGAAATCCATAACAACTTGTTGTTGTTTTGTTAGGTGCCATCTGGCTGAGTACAACTTATACCGACCAGGCTACTCCTTGGAGGCAAGGATTCTGGGCCTTCGTCTGACATACTTTGGACATGTTGTAAGGAAAGACAGGTCTTTAGAGAGGGACATCATGCTGGGTAGAGTAGAGGGACAGCGCAGGAGGTGAAGACCCTCTATGAGGTGGATTGATTCAGTGACTGGGGTAATCGGGATGGGTGTGTCAGGGGCAATGAGATTGGCACAGGATA
The DNA here is from genome assembly GCF_000299155.1 of Elephantulus edwardii. NCBI lineage: Eukaryota > Metazoa > Chordata > Mammalia > Macroscelidea > Macroscelididae > Elephantulus > Elephantulus edwardii. Next base: position 14,922,210 of record NW_006399785.1, on the reverse strand, counting down.
GTGCAGGGTTTAGGGCTGTTGTACATAGGGTCGCTATGAGTCGCAAACGACTCAACGGCACATAACAACAACAACAACATTCTATCCTGTGACAGCCTCACACTTTCCAGCACACAAGAGGCCATTGCAGCAGTCACCGTGTCAATCCACCTGGTTGAGGGTCTTCCTCTTCTTCACCAACCCTCCACTCTATCCAGCATCATGTTCTTCTCCAAGGAATAGCACCTCCTAGCAATATGTCCCAAGTATGTGAGGTGAAGCCTCATCATTCCTGCTCCCAAAGATCACTCTGGCTGCACGCTCTCCAAGATATAGATGTTTGTTCTCTTGGCCATCATCCATGGGATGTTCAGCGTTCTTCTCCAGGACTACAGCTCAAAGGAATCAATTATTTTTCTGTTATCCTTATTCATTGTCCAGCTCTCAGATGCACAGCACATATTCAGAAAGACTATGGCCTAGATCAGACACACATTAGTCCTCAAACTGACATCATTATTCCTCAATAATTTGGAGAAGCCTCTAACTTTAGATTTTCCAAGTGCCATGTGTCTCCTTATTTCCTAACTGCTGGTACCGATAGTGTTAATTGTAGATTCAAGCGAGATGAAGCTGCTGACAGTTTCAGTCTCCTCTCCATCGATCATGATGTTGCCTATTGGTTTAGCGGTAGGAATCTTTGTTTTCTTGACATTGAGATGTAATTTATATCGAAGGTTCCATTCCTTCATCCTTCATCTGCAACAAGTGCTTCAAGTCTTCCTCTCTTTAAGCAAACAAGGTTGTATTGTCTGCATAACACAGGTTATTGGCAAGTTGCTCTCCAATCTTAATGCCACACTCCTCCTCATGGACTCTAGCTTCATGGATAATGTGCTCAACATATAGATTGTGTAGGTACGGAGAAAGCATACAAGCCTGACACATTCCCCTCTCAACTTTAAACCATGCAGTGGTCTTTTTTCCCCTTTTTTAAATTAATTAATTAATTAAGTAAGTAATTTTTTTTCATTTCCATGAACATCTACAGAGATTTTGGAATTCCATTCATTCATTTTTGCACCCCTCTCCCTGCCCACCCTCTCCACCCCTCCACCCCTCTATTTGCTCCTCTCCTTGAAAAGCAAAAGAAAAACTCCCTCATTGGTACACAATCCCCCCCGCACATCCCCCACCCCCACCCCCAACCCCAAATATAATCCACTCTGCAACCCTCATTCCGTACTCTTATGATAAACATAATGGCCTAAAATATAATACTTTTAAACTCTTTTGCTCTCCTCAAACAACAGTCTCCTTATCCAGGTATAGGTTCTGCATGAACACAATTAATTAATGACAACTTGTCCTCATGTAAATTAGTGCATGTTATGTTACGGTTGTTGTTGAGTGTCACTGAGTCTGCTCTGACTCATAGCAACCTTATGAACGATGGATCTGACCCTGCCCTATTCTGTGCCATCCACATAGTCTCTAATATACTTGAGCCTACAAGTTAGTTACTGTGTCGATACATCTTGTTGAAGATTTTCTCTTTCATTTCACATTCAATTGTTGTTATTATGTACCGTCAATTCGCTTGCCACTCATAGCAACCCTATGTACAAGAGCCCTAAACCCTACTCTATCCTGTGCCAACCTCACCATCTCCGACACACTTAATTCCCACCACCCCAATCACAGATTGAATCCATCTCATCAAGGGTCTTCCTCTCCTGTGCTGCTCCTCCACTCTCCCAAACATGATGTCCCTCTCCAAGGACCGGACCCTCCTTGCAACATTCCCAAAGTATGTCAGACGAAGCTTTAGAGTTCTTGACTCCAAGGAGCAGCCCAGTTCCCCCCTCTCCAGGACTTAAGTATTTCAAACATCAGCATCAGCACCCATATTGGGGAGATGTTAGTGGGTCTTCCAGAATGAAACAGATCTAACGGTTTACTTCTGTAAACAGCCCAATGAAAATGTATGGCTCGTAATGATGAGTTTGCTCTGAGTACCGCGTGAGGAAGGGCAAGACATTTGAGGAGAGCATCGTGTTTAATTTTGCAGAGGGCCAGCAAGCGGGGAGGAAGAACCCTCAGTTAGAGGAACTGGCAAAAAAGCTGCAATAATAGACTCAGAGATGCTGGCAATTATCATAATGATGCAAAGCCAGGTTATGTTCATCCAGTTTTGTTCTGCTGCACATAAAGCCAGGATGAACTGCCATGGACTCAGCAATAGCTAACAACAAAATGTTATCAGTAGCTGAGGCAGCAAGAACTGAGAGCAGCAGGAAAACAAATCCGAAAATTGATGCCGCTGGGAGGGAATGGAGCTTGGCACTCAAGGTTGTGGCAGGAAACAAACAAACAAGCACTTGCTAGAGTGGATAGTTCAGTGAGGATCCAGAACTTAGTAGAGAAAAACAGGAGACTTGTGGGGAGAAGCAGTGCCGGAAATCTGGTAATTTTCCTACAGAGGCTGAGAAGGGATTTGGACTTAGAATATATATTTCTTTCCTTTGGAATTATTGCCCCTTGCGAAACGTAACTTAGAGTATACACTAGAACGAAAGGGTTATAGACCATTATTGGAAACATTCCATGAAATGCTGAGTGGTTAAAACAAGAACCACATCAACATGCCTCTTACAGCTTATTTGCTTTGGAAATTGAGCTGGAGGCAGAGCACACAGATAAAATGGGGCAAGGCACATAAGACGGTGCATGATTTATAGTAGTTCTTATGACATATTATCATTGTCCATTTGCCTACTGTCATGTCTTCAGGAACTAACAATCGATGGCTTAGAAAAGGACCCCATGGCTAGTAAAGTCGATGGCCAAGAGATGTGAAAGAAGCCTTCGCTGGGGTGGAGGGACACAGAAGCTGCACCAATGCACTCAAGCACACCAGGGATCTTGAAGATGATTCGGGATGGAGCAACATTTCATCCTGTTACATATGAGACTTGAGTCTTTGAGTGGTACAAATGGTAAACGGACTCAGCTCTCGTAGCACAGAGATTAGAAGCTTGAGTGCAGCCAGAGGCATGACTGAGGAAAGACCTGGCCAGAGATTTCCTATCACTCAGGTTTTGAACACCAAATGAATGTCATTTCTTCTCTGGCACACAAAGGGTTACCAGGAGTTGGGATAGACTCCTTGACAAATGACAGTCTGCCAACCTGCTTATCTGAGTGTGTCTAAGACAAGAGTGCTGACTTAAGTATCTTTGCATTGGAGAGACTTCAGCTTCTTTGTGAAGCAGGCTGACTCTGTTGTTAGGTGTCATCAGCTGTTGTTGCTGTTATGTGCCATTGAGTTGCCTTCTCATCATATCAACCCCATGTACCACAACTCTGAAGCCTGCCCTGTCCTGAGCCAGTCTCAATGACTCTGATACACCTACCCCCATTGCCCTAGTTACTGTATCAATTCATCTCATCTGGGGTCTTCCTCTCTTATGCAGTCCCTCTACCCTTACGAGAATGATGTCCTTCTCCAAGTATCAGTCCCTCCTGGCCACATGCTCAATATCTGATCCAGAGCTTCAAAATCTTAGCCTCCAAGGAGAAACTTGGTTTTACCCTCTAGGTCCATGGTATGTTCAATAGTCTTTTCCAGAACCACAGCTTAAAGGCATCAGTTCTGTCATCCTCAGTCATTGTCCAACTCTCTGATGCTTTCAATTAGAGTATAACTTATAGCCAGCATATAAACAACAGATCTTAACCTTGTTCTGTCCTTTCCCTCGATAGGAATTATAAGACAAAACAAGGTATTTTTTTTAGTCTGAAATGTGACCTATAATTGCATCAAGACAATAGGTTACACTTTATTCCAGGCAAAACCCAGCAGCATTGCCCAGTAAGTGCAGAAAGCTTAAAAAGCACCTTGGGCCAAGTATTTGAGGGCAAAGCAGAACTTGCCAGTCAGTGACGCAGTCAGCAGCTGACAGCCGAGGGTGTTTTGTTTCTTCTCCTTCATCTCCCTTGGGACACCTTATCACTGCACACTCCTGAGTGTGACTGTGCAGGAGCCCCCGAGAAGGACAGGTGTGTGTGATCCTAGACGTTCCACAGCCATCCAGAGAATGACAAAGCTTCCAGCTCGGGAGGAGCCGGAGAGGAAGATTCCTTGGCAGAGCTCTTTCTGGACATTATAGGGCCTTCTGGGACAGACACGTCTGCTGAACTCACATCAGAATATTTGAAGGAAAAAAAAAGCATAAAGAAGAAAGAAGAAGACAGATAAGGAGAGTGAGAAGGAATAGATCTCGCTGCGGGAGACAATGACTAATTTAGGCAGAGCAGGAGGAGGAAAGCAAATGCAGTTCTTTTTGTCTGACTTCAGAACATTTTCATGACAGCCCAGCATGGAATTTCGCACTGTCAGAACAGAACCGGGGAAGGGAATGAATGCAGTAGGAAAACGAACCTGGCCTATCTCTACTGAAATCCTGTACTTTCCTAAGTTTTCTGTTCTACAGATGAATAGGGAAGTAAAAATCAACTTTAAACAATGGCACCTTTCTCCCTCACATCCCCCTCTGTTTTTTCCTCACATCCACTTCTATTCCCTGGAGGCAGAAGAAAGAAAGGTGGAGTATACTCAATGATCTTATTATTTTTTATTATTTATTTTATACTAGTTTATTTACAAACTAGCATTCATTGCTTTTCCACACTAGATCTTTCCCATTTCCTTCACCCCCACCCATCAAATTGTCAGACTCTATGATTAACAATCCCCTGCACATTCTAACCCCTCTGCTCCCCCTTCTTTCATCTTTGGATCCTCTTATTTATACTATAATAATGGTTTTATACAGTATTTATCCTTATGGAACTGAGTTAGTTCACTCAGCATAATACTCTCTAGTCCCTCTCAGGTTAGGTTGTAATTTACAAAATCATTGCTCCTGCATGCTATATAGGATTCTATTGTGTATGTTGTTGTTGTTGTTGTCATGTGCCGTCGAGTCGCCTGCGACTCGTAGCGACCCTATATACAACAGCCCTAAACTCTGTTCTGTCCTGCGGCAATCATAGTCTCTGACACACCCATCCTGATTACCCCAGTCACTGACTCAATCCACCTCATAGAGGGCCTTCCCCTCATGCACTGTCCTTCCACCCTCCCAAGCATGATGTCCCTCTCCAAGGACCGGTCTCTCTTTACAGTATGTCCAAAGTATGTTAGATGGAGCCTCAGAATCCTTGCCTCCAAGGAGCCGCCTGGTTTAGCCCTCTCCAGGATGAATCTGTTTGTTTTCCTAGCAGTCCATGGTATTCTCAATACTCTTCTCCAGCACCACAGCTCAAAGGCATCACTTCTCCTTCTATCCTCCTTGGTCATTATCCAACTCTCTGATGCATAACAAGTGATTGTGAAGACCATGGCCTGTATTGAATGCACCTTAGTCTCCAGAGAGACACCATTGCTCTTCAGTACTTTGGAGAGGTCCCTAACAGCAGACTTTCCCATGGCACTATGCCTTTCAATTTCCTGGCTACTGGTGCCAAGAGTGTTGACTGTGGAGCCAAGCAAACTAAAGCTGTGAACAATCTCAATCTCTTCACCATCCATCCTGATGCTGCCAATTGGTCCAGTGGTGAGAATCTTTGTCTTCTTGACATTGAGCCTCAATCCATATTGGAGGCTGCGGTCCTTGACCCTCTGCAGCAAGCGCGTCAGATCCTCCTCAGGACTGCTATTGTGTATAATGTATCATAATTTCTGAATCTATTCAATTATAGTTGGACATCTGGCCTGTTTTCATGCTCTGGATAATTACTAATGCTGCTGTGAACATTGCTGTACAAGTCTCCACTTGTGCCTCAGTTCTCATATTCTCAGGGTATACTCCACCCAGAATTTCTGTGCCTTCTTGCTGCCTGAGCATGGTGGTCCACGTGCACAAGTAATGGCAAGTTTTTGGGGCCGTGTACTCTTTCAGGCTTGTGTTTGATGTGTAGGTCTGCTCTTCCCCCTAGAAGCAAGGCCCTTAAGGCTTGGCCTAGGGTTTAAGGCAGGTGGTGGCTTAAAGCCCCAATGGGAGCTTGGGCCTGCAGCCCTCAGACCTACTTCAAATTGTATTTCTGTCAATCATTCTTCTAGGTGGTATAGCACTGGTCTGTGCATTGCTGTACATAGGTAAGTCGTTGTTGCTGCTATACTAAACACTGTGACACTGATGTGCCAAATGTGATAATGGTCAACCATGGTGGACAGTGTTTGTTGGAGCTTCCTCATTATAACAAGCTTGGAAGCAGGAGCGGCATCCACTTCCGAAATGGCTTGGCTCCACAAACTCTATGAACACTGTCAGGCCTTTCGTTCATATGGTTGCTATGAGTCATCTATGGCTTGACGGCACCTAACAATAGCAATAACAACATAGAGAGAGCTACATTGGCCCAGTGGACAGAATGATATGCTAACCAAGCCCAAGGTGGGTGATTTTAATCTACAATTCAATGGCACCTAACAACAAGAACAACACATTCCAAGAAGTGCACTAGCTGGATCTTATGGAATTTCTACGTTCAGATTTTTGAGGAAATACCAAACTGCCTTCCAGAGTGGTTTGGTCAGGATTCTTCCTGTAAGAAGAGTTTGTTGTTAGAGACCATCGAGTTGAGTAGGACTCACAATGACTCTGTGAACAACAAATATCTAAACCCAGTCCTTTTCTGTGTCACCTTCAACATATCTGACATATTTCAGTGTATTACTGCAGTCACTGTGTCAATCCATCCCATTAAAATTCTTCTTCTTCATCACTATCCCTCCACCTTTCCCAGAATGATGTCCTTTTGCAAGGAATACCCTTTCCTAGCAACATTTCCAAACTATGTGAATCAAATCTCCACTATCCTTGCCTGTAAAGAACGTTCTGAAAATACTTTCTCCAAGACATACTTGGTTGAGGTGTTTTTGTTGTTGTGGTGGTGGTTTTCCAGTTCATGGAATATTCCATACAGTTCTCCAACACCACAATTCAAAGGCATAGTTGTTGCATTTCCGGTAGATCATGACCTAAACCAGGCACACTTTAGTTTTTGAATTGACATCATTGCTCCTCAGTATTTTGGAGTGGTCTCTGACAGGAGAAAATATTTAAATAAAACAAAAATACCTTCCAAAATCAAGTCATTTTGGGATTGTCCTAATATAAAATGAAGGTGGGAGACTATAGATCGGTGTACCTGGTTAAGCTTGTGATTTCTAGCCAAGGCAGGCTCACCCACAGGCTCCTTGGGAGAAAGAACTGATCTTCTGTTTGTAATGGTCACACCATTGAAAATGCTATGGAGCACCATTCTACGCTCATGCAAAGTTAGGGTGTCATGAGAAGAGAAGAGTTAGTGCAAGAAGATTTTGCTTTTGTTTTAATAGGTGACAAAAATAAATCACTGTCTTCTACTTCCAGTTTGAAGCCATGCCCTTCATACAAGTTACTCTTCCTTTCCCTTCCTTTTCAGTGGGAATACAAACATGTGGTAGTTTTGGAAGGGGTTCTCTGTGGTTCTCACATTTGGAACAGCGGTACTGATGTAAGGCCATACAGTAACCACAGAGAGACTGCTTGTCCATTGCAAGTTTTAAAAAAGTGTCTTCTAAAGTCTTCTCTACAGGAAATGAAGTGTGCTGAAGACTCCAAGGATGTTTTCAAAAGCATTGCTTCCTTTTCTCCCCCAAAATAATGTGTTTTCATTTGTGTTTACAGAATGAAGATGCACATCTTATACTCGTATTCATGTCTAAATTAACACAGTCATGATCCGGTGAAACACATTTCTCCTCTAACAAACACACAGAGGTCATAGTAAAGAAAAATCGATTCAAGGAACTACCAGAAATACAAACTGGGTTTAGAAGAGGTCATGGCACTAGGTACATCATTACCAATGTCAGATAGATCTTGGACAAAAGCAGAGAGAACCAGAAAAATCTCTATCTGTGCTTTATTTATTATACAAAGGCATTTGACTGTGTAGATCATAACAAATTGTGGCTAACCTTGAGAAAAATGGGAAACCCAGAACACTTGATTGTGCTCTTCTGAAACCTATACTTGGACCAGGAAGCAGTCATCAGAACAGAGCAAGGAAATGCTGCATGGTTCAAAATAAACAAAAGCAGGTCATCAGGGAGTGTCCTGTCTTCATATCTTTTCAATCTCTATGCAGAGCAGATCGTTTGAGAGGCAGGACTTTATGAGGAATGTGGTGTCAGAATTGGAGGAAGACTCATCAACAGCCTGTGTTATGAAGAATACACAACCTTACTTGCTGACATTAGGGAGGCCTGAAGCATTTGTTACAGAGGGACCAGGACTGTAGTGTGCAATATGGATTGAAGCTCTACATCAAGAGAGTGAAGAGTGTCACCCTGGGCCAATTGGCAGCCTCATGAGAGATGGAAAAGAGATGGATATTGTAGAATCAAACATTCTGGAATTGTTAACAATCAACACTCTTTGTACCAGCAGTCAGGAAATCAAAAGAATTTCATTAGGAAAGTCTGCCATCAGGGTCCTCTCCAGAGTTCTTTAGAGCAAAGACATCAATTGAGAGACTAAGGTGTTCCTGACTCCGGCCATGTTGTTGTTATGTGCCGTTGAGTCACCTGTGACACAGAGTGACCCTACAAAAAATTGCTCTGAAGCCTGCCCTGTCCTCAGCCAGTCTCACTAATTCCAACAACCCAACTCCCACTGCCGCAGTTACCGTATCAATCTAGGTCATTTAGGGTCGTCTTCTTCTGTGCTGTCCCTTCACCCTTCTAAGCATGATGTCCTTCTCCAAGGACTGGTCTCTCTTGGCCACATGCTCAAAGTATTTGAGATGGAGCGTCACAATTCTAGCCTCCAAGGAGAAACTTGGTCTCACCCTCTTCAAACATACCTATTTGTTTTCTTAAGGGTCCATCGTATATTCAAGACTCTTCTCTAGCACCACAATTCGAAGGCATTGATTCTTCTTCTATCATCCTTAATCATTACCCAGCTCTCTGATGCATAGCAAGGAATTGCAAAGACCATGGCCTGGATTAGGCTCCCCTTAGTCTCTAGACTGACATTGTTGCTTTTCAGTACTCTAGAGAGGTTCTTGACAGCAGATTTTTCCCAATGCAATTTGTCTTTTGATTTCCTGACTGCTGGTGTCAGGAGTGTTGACTGTGGATCCAAGCAAGCTGTAATTGCTAACATCCTGAATCCATTCTCTGTCTACCCTGGTGCTGCCAATTGGCACAGTGGTGAGAATCTTTGTCTTCTTGATGTTGAGCTTCAATCCATATTGAAGAATCAGGCCATATTCTTCCCAATTACTTGTTATCTATCAAAGATCTAGACAATGACCAAGGATGACAGAAGAATTGATGCCTTTGAGTTGTGGTGGTGGAGAAGAACATTGAACATACTATATACTTTGAACATGTTGTGAGGAGAGACTGGTCCTTGGAGAAGGACATCATGCTTGGGAGGGTGGAGGGACAGAACAGGAGGGGAAGACCCTCTATGAGATGGATTGATTCAGTGACTGGGGTAATTGGAATGGGTGTGTCAGAGGCCATGTGATTGGCACAGGATAGAGCAGGGTTTAGGGTTGTTGTACATAGGGTTGCTATGAGTTTCAAACTACTCAATGGCACATAACAGCAACAACAACATGGACTGCTAAAAGAACAAATAGGTCTGTTCTAGAAAGAGTGCAACTATGATGTTCCTTTGAGGCAAGAAGTTCGAAACTCTTTCATACTTGGGGTAGGTAGCCAGGAGGGAACAGTCTTTGGAGAAGGATATAATATGTTGAAAGGTTGAGGGACAGTATAGGAAAGGGAGACACCAGACGAGATGGATTGGCACAACTGGGGTAAAGAGGGTAGGCATATCAGAGACAACGAGATTGACTCAGGATTAGAGCAGGGTTCAGAGCTATTGGGCATAGGGTTGCTGTGAGTCATAGTCAACTCGACAGCACATAACAATAACAACAAGAAGACTGGATTATTTTCTCAAATTAAAAAAAAATTCAGAAAAATATTCGCATCCAGCGAATTATAATATCTCTAATAATGGGGATGGTTAATAGGAAAGCTAAGACTTCAACCTGGACCTCCAAATTTTGTGTTCCTTCAGCCATTGATGGTCACCAATGATAAAGTCTGGAAATGATGGTGTGAGATTGTTCAACTAACTAGACTTACAAATGCATACTAGCCCTCAATTCAGAGAAGGAGTCAGTGTTGGATTTAAAAGGATCTAAGGAGATCAACCAGGGGGCTCCTTACAAGCAAAATAGTGAAATTAATTTCATATACTTTTGGCATGTTGTCAGAAGGGGCAAGTCCTTGAAAAAGGACAGCATGCTGGCAAAGGAAGGGAGTTCAGAGAACGTGAGGAAGGTCCCAAACAAGATGGATCGACACAGTGGGCTTGATCTTAACAGAGACCGTGGGGATGACTCAGAATAGAGCAAGGTTCATGTCTGCTGTTCACAGCTCTGACTCGATGGCACTTAACAACAATAACAATTAAAATGATGCCTGGAGGATTACTTCATTATGTAATGGAAAGTTGAAACTGAAAGGTGAGTGGTTTGAATTGATCAGCTATTTATCAAGAGAAGGATGAGGTACTGTCCTTCAATAAACATTTACAGCCTTGGGAATGAGTTTTAATCAGAATGAGGGGGTAGTGTGTGATTCAACATTGGGAAAGATGAACATCAAAGATGAATCATCTCACCATACTTATTTACTCTATATACTGAGCACATAATCCAGGAAATTGAACCATGTGAAGGGGGACAACAGCAGGCTTGGAGAAAGTCATTAATACCTTGTGCTACGTAAATGACACAACTTTACACCCTGAAGTGAAAAGGATTAAAAACAATAACTCATAAAGAACTCAAGCTACAGTCTTCAGTATGAGTTTCACATCAACATAAGGAAAATACAAATCTCCACAATTGTGTCCATTAACTACATAATGATAAGGGAGGGGGGGGGAAAGAGAGTTGTTAAGGATTTCATTTTACTTGGACGTACAATCAACATCCGCGAAAGCAGTTGCAACAAAATAGAATGTGTTACATTGGAAAAGTGTATTGTAAAAGATCTCTTTAAAGTGATAAAAATTCCAGAAATTTCACTTTGAGAATGATTGTGTGTCTGAGTCAAACCATGGTTTTTATCATTGCCTCCTAGACTGATGAATGATGGATTATGAATAAGGAAGACCAAAGAAGAACTTTTAATTTTGATATTGGCAAATGCTGGCTACAACATATATTACTAGAAGAATGAACAATTTTTTTCTTGGATGAAGTTTATCAGAAGTTTCTTCAAAAGTGATGGTGTTGTTAAGTGTCGTTGAGTCAAGTATGGCTCTTAGCAACCCTATGAACAAAAGATCTAAACCTTGTCCTATAACTATTGTCATTTCTCTAATGTTCATAGTTTCCAAAGACAATAAACACTGTCTACCACAGATAACCATTATGGCATTTGACATACCAGTGGCACAGTGTTCAGCATCACAGAAACTTAAAGTTGTCTCAATACAGCAAACTGACAGACTAGTCCTGTACCACTATGAAGAATGTTCTTCCTAAACACATTTAATACCAGAGCCCAAGGCCACAGGCCAGAGGGCCAAACAAATAGCCCACAGCCGATTGGTCACCTGGATTTTTGGATTTAGCTGACAGTCAGCTCATATGCAATTGTGAAGGATAAAGAAAACCACCAGTTTACACCCGACTTTCAACTAAAACAAGGGAACCTACCCTCCAGATTCCAAATGCTTCACACATGAACCTCCAAACTGAAGGCTTAGTCAGGACTCAACTGACTTTTAAATACAAAGGTCTGACCACCAGGACATGATTCACTTAAACAAGAGGCTTCCAGCCGGCAGCTGATTGTTAGCTAAATCCAGACTATCAATCAGCTCACAAACAATTGTGAACAAAATAAAAAACAACCGAACAGTTTACACCTGACTTTCAACTAAAACAAGAGAACCTACCAACCAGAATCATACATTTGCCTCTAAACTAAAAATTAGTACATGAGTCTCATACATGAACCTCCAAACTGGAGACTTAGTCAGGGTCCAAATGACTTTTAAATACAACGGCCCTCCAAAGTGAACAGAGTAAAATTTCAATTATTTCAGACAAGTTTTCAGGGGCGGACACAGTGTAGGAGGACATTATGTTAAGTAAAGGAGAGGGTCAAAGTCACAGTAGTTGCAACAAGGAACTTAAACATCACAGGAGAGGACATTATTCTGTGTCCCAAGGACCACTGTGACGTGGAGCTTACTTGACAGCATCTAACAACAATCACTGTAGGAATCACTTGTAATCCACACATTGGCAATGAGTTTGGTTTTAGGATTTAACCATCAAAAGGTCCCTATTATTGCAAATGGCTAACTGGAGAACTATTAACCAAAAGATATTTATGTTTTATAATAAAGGCGTGGAGGTGTTTCACTTTCTCGGAAGTCCTACTTCTGAACAGTGTGACTCTTCACACATGGTGTTGCCACAGTTCATGTCAATTTGATGCTATTTTTTTTTTCTTAGTGAGTATGAAGTCCTAGGTGGGTTAGTTACTACAGCTTTTCAAGACAGTACGAGCATGGGAAGAAGAGTGAAAAGGGCATGCTAGACCAATGGTGTGACACACTGAAAGAGACTGATGTAGGGATAAGCTCATGTTGCCAGACAGATTACGGAGATCATTATTATTGTCTCCCAGTGAAGAGATCACGTTTGGAAAAGTGGTTATCACACAAGCTTAGGAGCCAGAAGCACTCAACGAAACTAATTAATCCCATTATTTTACAGTTTCCAAAATAGAATTATACATATCATTTCCTGAGCACCTTTCAGCCACTCCCTTTTGTTTGAGTTATTATCATTGCTACTATTATTGTTTTACAGATCGAGATAGTTTAATACTCAAAGTGGTGGTGTTATTAAATTATTAATGGTAACATTACAAAGTCAACTAGCAGATATTAGACAGAAATCTAGGACTGTAGATCGGAACTCATTCTTTTGTTTTACTATCATTACTTGATATTTAGTCATTGTTCTTTCATTTTTTGCTAATTCATTTATTGCCACTGAGTCTCAAATCTCTTTTACAAATACAGACAGCAATAATCATCCTAACTCCCCCAAAGCAATGTTTATGAAATCCTAATTGACAATACACAAAAAAGCATTTGGTAAAAGGAAAAGAAATATACTGGCTTAGACAGTTGTAATGAGTTTCTGTTTCTGTTGCCTCTGCCCAGTGCCTCGCAGGGTTATCTCATGAAGACATCATTTTCTTCCTGCTGGCGACACAGGACTGGTCAAATCAATGAGCTGCATCTTCTTCAGCCATCAGCACAACGTGTCCTCCCTGCATGGGAGATTCTGACCGCTGGTGGGGCTTCTCTCTTGGACCACAAAGGTTGGAATCTCAGCATGAGAAGTGAGGTTACATGTGCCCAGCTCATCTCTTTGAAGGGGGAGGCGTGACGACTTGCAGCATGCCAAGGTCACACAGATGGTTAATGGAAAATTCATTTCTAATAAACCATCTGTGTGTTTCTCTTTGAGACCTTTTGACTGTCCTTAAGCCATTTTTCTGTCTACATCACTGCATGCAAACAAAGAAACAAAAAAACAAAAAAAGGATTACTCAGCCCTCTTGTTCTAATCTCTCTACTGTCTGCCCTGTGGTCCCGGTCCAGGGTCAGGTGGCAGGGGAAGAAGAGAGCACTGATTAATCTTGTCTCCTCCTGCGGTACACTGACCAAGAGTGGATTTTGTTTTGTTTTTCTTCATTTTTTTTGTATCAGCCCTTTGGGAAATATAAGTTGGTGTTGGTGGTGGTGGTAGTAGTAGTAGTAGTAGTAGTTGTCATGTGCTGTCGAGTCACAAGTGTACATAGCAACCCTATGTACAACAGCCCTAAAGTCTACTCTGTCCTGTGCCAATTGTACTGTCTCTGACATTCCCATGCCTATTACTCCAGTCACTGAATCAACCCACCTTACAGAGGGCCTTCCCCTCCTGTGCCTGCCCTCCACCCTCCCAAGCATGATATCCAAGGACCAGTATCTCCTTACAATATGACCAAAGTATGTCAGACGAAGCACCAGAAACCTTGCTTAGAAGGAGCAGCCCGGCTTAACCCTCTACAGGTTGAATCTGTTTCTTTTCTTAGCAGTCCATGGTACCCTCAATACTCTTATCCAGCACCACAGCTCAAAGGCATCAACTCTCCTTCTATCCTCCATAGTCATTGTCCAACTCTCTGATGCATACAAGAGATTGCAAAGACCATGGACTGTATCAGATGCACCTTAGTCTCCAGAGAGACACCATTGCTCTTCAATACTTTGGAGAGTTCCCTAATAAAAGACTTTCCCATGGCAATAAGTCTTTTACTTTCCTGGCTGCTGTTGCTCAGAATGCTGACTGTGGAGCTAAGCAATCTCAATCTCTTCACCATCCATCCTGATGCTGCCAATTGGCCCAGTGGTGAGAATCTTTGTCTTCTTGACATTGAGCCTCAATCCATATTGGAGGCTACAGTCCTTGACCCTCTGCAGCAAGCGCTTCAGGTCTTCCTCAGTTTCAGCAAGCAGGGTTGTGTCATCTACATAATGCAGACTGTTGATGGATCTTCCACCAATTCTGATGCCACAATTCTCCTCATAGAGCCCAGCCTCCCAGATAATCTGTTGTGCATACAGGTTGAAAAGGTATAGAGACAGGGCACATGCCTGGCTTACGTCCTTGACAATTTTGAACTATGTGAAAGGAGGAAATGAGAAATAGAGGAAGACTAATGATGATACCACAGAGGAAGTGGTAACATAAAAAGAGTTAAAACAATTATGTAACCTGGTGTTACATTATATGGTGTTACATCATCTTAGTTACTTCTTGTAAATAATTTTTTGTATTGTTAAGTGTCATCGAGTCAACCTCACAGTGACCTTATAAACAACCAATCAGAACATTGCCCTATCCTGTATCATCTCCTCACGTCTAACAGAACCAAACCCATAACAGACATCACCGTGTCAATCCATCTTGTTAAGGATCTTCCTCTCCTTCAGTGATCTTCCGTCTTTCCAAAAATGATGTCCCTTCTAATGTAATAGCCTCGCCTAGCTACATGTCTAAAGTATGAAAGATGAAGCTTCACTTTTTCCATTCTTATGGCACTCAAGGGAATACTGAGTACTCTTCCAGCACCACAACTCAAAGGCATCAATTCTTCTTTGGCCATCCTCATTCACTGATCAGCTAACTCACTCTCTGGTGCATAGCCGATGATTGAGAAGACCATGGCCTGAATCATGTGCACATTAGTCTTCAAAGTGACATCTTTGCTCTTCAGCATTTTGAAGAGGTCACTAATAGTGTACATGACCAATGCAATGCTGTTGTTGGTAGGTGCTATCGAGTTGAGTATGACTCATAGTGACCCTAAGAACAAAAGATATGACCCTTGGTTAACCTGTGCCATCTTCACACTCCCTGACGCACACGAGCTTGTTGTGGAAGTCACCACGCCAATCCACCTGCTCAGGATCTTTCTCTTCTTTGCCAATCCTCCATCAACGGGAAACATTTCCTGATTTCTTGTCTATTGGTACCAAGGGTGTTGATTATTGACCCAAAGAAGATTAACTCATTGACAGCTTCCATCCTTTCTCCATCTACCATAATGTTGCCTGTTGGTCCTGTTATGCTCTGAGTACTTTTGTTTTCTTGATGACGAGATGTAATTAATTTTGAAGTATTTCGTATTCTCCTTACAAAGCAAGTAAAGTATATCATCTGCATAATGCAGATAGTTGAGGAGTCTTTCTCCAAACCTGATGCCACATTCTTTTTCGTTTTATTATTGTTATGTGCCATTGAGTTAATTGAGATTCATTGCAACCCTATGTACAACAGCTCGGAACCCTGATCTAACCTGTGCCAACCTTATTGTCTCTGACACACCAACTCTCTTTACCCCAGTTATTGAATCAGTCTACTTCATCGAGGGTCTTCCTCTCTTACATTGTCCCTCCACCCTTTCAAGCATGATATTCCTTTCCAGGGACTTGTCACTCCTTACATGTCTAAAGTATGTCAGACGAAGCTTCAAAATTCTTGCCTCCAAGTAGCAACCTGGTTTTTCCCTCTCCAGGATGGACCTGCTCAATATCCTGGTAGTCCATGTTATATTCAATACTCTTCCCCAGCAGCACAGCTCAAAGCCATAATTTCTCCTTCTATCATCCCAAGTAATTTTCCAGCTTTCTGACACATAGCAAGTAATTGCAAAGTGGCCTGAATCAGGTGCACTTTAGTCTCCAGACTGACATCATTGCTCGTCAGTACTCTGGAGAGGTCCCTGACAGCAGACTTTCCCAATGCAATTCATCTTTTTATTTCCCGGCTGCTGGTATCAAGTGTATTTATTGTGGAGCCAAGCAAACTAAAGCTATTAACAATCTCAATCTCTTCTCCATCTATCATGATGCTGTCAATTGGCCCAGTGGTGAGAATCTTTGTTTTCTTGATGTTAAGCTTCAATCCATATTTAAGGCTGTAGTCTTTGACCTTCAGCAACAAGCGCTTCAGGTTTTTCTCAGTTTCAGCAAGCAGAGTCTGTGTCATCTGCATGACGCATATTGTTGATGTGTTTTCCTCCAATCCTGTTGCTACAATCCTCCTCATAGAGTTCAACCTCCCAGATGATCTGTTCTGCAAACAGATTAAAAAAAAGTATGGAGTTTTAATTTTTTTTTTAACTTAAGTGCTCAGCATACCGATTGAATAGGGTCGAGGAATAGATACAACACTGACACATGCCCTTCCTGGTTTTAAACCATACCGTGTCCCTTTGCTTGTTTCCAGCAATAGCTTTTTGGTCTAGTATAAGTTTTGCATTAGCATAATTAAGTGTTCTGGGATTCCCATTCCTCTCAATGTTAGCCACAATCTGTTATGATCCACACAGTAAAATGCCCTTTCATAGTCAATGAAACACAAACAGACATTCGTCTGATATTTTCTGCTTCGAGCCAGGATCCATTTGACATCAGTGATAGCCATGGTGTTGCAGTCTCTTTGAGACCCAAGTTGAACTTCTGGTAGTTCCTTATGTACTGTCATAACAATTTTGTATTGATCTTCAACATTTTGCTTCCATGATACATTATAACATTGTTAGATAATTTCCACATTGTGTTGGATCACCTTTCTTGAGAATGGGGACACATAGGGATCTCTTCCTTTCAGTCCATCAGGTAACTCTTCTCCGAACTTCCTTGCACAAACATGTGAGCACATCCAGGGTTACGTCTATTAGTTGAAACATGTAAATTGATAGTCTATGAATTCCTGGGGCCTTATTTTATGCCAGCACCTTCAAGTGCAGCTTGAACTTCATTCTTTATTATCATTGGCTCTTGCTTTTATGGTACTTCCTGAAATTTTTTCACTGTCAACTAATTTTTGCTACATTGATTCTGTGCATTTTATGCTTCGTGGCTCATTCAAGATTGCACCCATAGCATCTCTCAGTATTACAACTATAGGCTTGATACCCCCCAATTCTTTCAGCCTGATAAATGCCGAGTGAGTGCTTCCCACTTTCTTTTTATACTTCAGCTGTCTCTGTTGTTGTTGTTGTTGTTGTTATGTGCCTTCGAGTCATTTGCGACTCATAGTGACCCTATGTACAACAGCCCTAAACCCTGCTCTATCCTGTGCCAATTTCATTGCCTCTGACACACCCATCCCGATTACCCCAGTCACTGAATCAATCCACCTCATAGAGGGTCTTCCCCTCCTGCGCTGTCCCTCCACTCTGCCCAACATGATGTCCCTCTCTAAAGACCTGTCTCTCCTTACATGTCCAAAGTATGTCAGGCGAAGCCCCAGAATCCTTGCCTCCAAGGAGCAGCCTGGTTTAACCCCCTCTACGATGAATCTGTTTGTTTTCTTGGCAGTCCATGGTACATTAAGTACTCTTCTCCAGCACCACAGCTCAAAGGCGTCAATTCTCCTTCTATCCTCCCTAGTCATTGTCCAACTCTCTGATGCATAACAAGTGATTGCAAAAACCATGGCCTGTATCAGGCGCACCTTAGTCTCTGGAGAGACACCGTTGCTCTTGAGTACTTTAGAGAGGTCCCTAACTGCAGACTTTCCCATCGCAATACGTTTTTTGATTTCCTGGCTACTGGTGCCAAGAGTGTTGACCGTGGAGCTGAGCAAACTGAAGCTGTGAACAATCTCAATCTCTTCGCCATCCATCCTGATGCTACCGATTGGTCCAGTGGTGAGAATTTTTGTCTTCTTGACATTGAGCCTCAGTCCATATTGAAGGCTGCAGTCCTTGACCCTCTGCAGTAAGTGCATGAGGTCCTCCTCAGTTTCAGCTAGCAGGGTTGTGTTTTGTTATAATATTATACTTTATCTCAAGTTGCCTTCTGAAAAAGTAAAAGGGTTCAACTCTTCTACTTTGGAATCGCTTTTATTTTGGCTTCTTGACATTCTAATGTAATTTTCATAATCTCTTCTGATATTCATTTAGATTTTTCGGTCTTATCCTTCTTTGTAATTATAATGGCTTTTTTTAAAATGACCCTTTGCTCTCATCTTGGATGATATCTGTGATGTCCTTCCATAGTTCCTGTGGTCTTCAATCATTGGTGTTCAATTCTGCAAACCTGATCTTGAGATGACTCTTAAATGCACCTGGTTTAGACTTGAGGTCATATTTTGGTTCCTGCAGACTATGTCTGATTTTCTTCAGCTTTAATTTAAACTTTCCCATCACTACTTGATTGTTCTACAATTAACACCCAGTCTAGGATGTAGTTATTAATATAATCTTTACAGGGTGAGGCTACTCTTGAGTAAGGTAAAATGATTGGAATAGAATGATAAATAGTTAAAGAAAAAAAATTGGAATTTGAATCCAAGATAACTAGAACCAGATAGTTTGTGCTGATGTATTCAATTTTTCAGAGGCCAATAAAGGAAGAAGCATGTTCTGTTTGTTATTGGTGTTACAGCTGAGCCGAATTTGACTCACAGCTGATCCCCCAGTGACAGCAAATTGCATGGGAGGAGATTGCCCATTTTCCTCGTGCTGAGTGGCTGATGGATTTGTACTGCATGCCTGGAGGTTGGCAACACAACTCCTTACCACCAAGACATCAGAAGTATTTTCATATGACTAAGAAATTTGTGGAGGAAGTACTGGTTAGGACAGAATGAGAGTCCAGAGACCTCACCAAACACACTTTTATTCAACAGGAGACATTCCATGTATTGGAGAGAGCAAGTGTGGTACAGTTCACATTCATCACAGATATTTCTTGCTCTTTGGCTATTTTTAACTGTTGGTATGTTCCATCGAGTCAGGAACAATTTATAGATGACCCTCCAGCAGGTTTTCAAAGGCAGTAAACCACATTGGTGTAGATTGTCAATCTTTCTCCATAGAACAACTGGTGGATTTGAATTGCTTACCTTTGGGTTGGCACCACAGCTCTTAACCACTAAGTCACCAGAGTTCCCTACTGTGCCAGGCAGAATTCTCAAATGACCACAGTGCTTCTCCTTGTTTAATCCCTGCCTATTTGAGTAAATCCTGTAATACGATGACTGTAAAGTGAGATGAGCAAGAGGAGTTACTCTCTTCTTCTCTACTGATTACACTTCATTTTCTTGTCTGTAAAAAGACAGAGGAAAAACTAATGGCTGGAAGTTGATGCCTTCTACAGGGTGTGTCTGGAGGTACAGATGAAAACAAAACCAATGGCCATAGAACAGATATTTTCACTTTTGATGACCTCATGTAAGGCAACACAAAACTGTGCTGTATTTTCTTTTTTTTTAAATTTTATTTTATTTTATTTGCGTGCGTGTGTGTGTGTGTGTACCGTCAAATCAGATCTGACTGGTACAGGAAGAGATTGTTCCTCCTTCTCCAGCAGAGCATCTGGAAAACTGTGCTCTATTTTCAAAGGTTAAGTTTTCATAAGTAGATCATTAAGTTTTTCCTATGAAACACCTCTGGTTGGACATACAGAACCCATATTTTAGATTGCAGTATTGACCGCCTCGACCCCACAGAGGCTACAGAGGTCCATAAAGGAGAAGAAAATCCCAGAAGATATGAGGGATGAAGCTAAGAATGTGGAATTTGAGTATAAGAGAAATTGATGCATGAATGAGTTATTTTAAAAGTATTTGAACAAAATCCCTGTAAAACAGAGGTTAAGAGGTTATGAACTGCAGGTGACTCGACAACACGTAACAACATTCTTTGATCTTATGCAACAAATGCTTCAAGTCTTCCCTACTTTCAGCAAGAAAGGTTGTAACAGTTGCATCACTTTTACAAACTATATCACTCTATCACCTCTTGTCTGTTGCTAAGAGCCATCAAGTTGACTCTGACTCAAAACAGCTCTAAGAACAACAACTTATATCCCTGCCCTTTCCTGCTCCATTCTCACAGCCTCCTCCATGCTCAAGACCATTTTTAGGATCACTCTGTCCCTCTGTCTTGTTGGGTGGCTTCCTTTATCTCTCGGACCCTCTAATCTTTCCACTGAGATGTCTTTTTCCAAGAATTGGCCCTTACTAATAATGTCCCCAAAGCATATACGATGAAGTTTCACCATCCATGACTCTTAGGAGCAACCAAACAGATTTGTTTGATTTTTGGCATTTGATGGCAGATTCAAAACTCTGAGAATATCATAGTTCAAAGTTTTCCATTTTTCTTGTTTATTATCCAACTTACAGAGACGCATATGGAACAATTAATGTGCACTTAATTCAGGGACATATTAATCTTTAAAAGCAAATATTGCCTAAGACTATTTAAAAATGACTATTTCTTCCAAAAATTTAAGATGCATTTAGAAGAGAAATAATAAAAGAGATGTCACTATTAGTGTCAGATGACTCTTAGCAGAAAGCAGAGAATACAGAAAAAAAATGTTTTACTTGTGTTTTATGGATTGCATAAAGGCATTACTGTGTGGATCATAACAAACTGTGCATAACATTGAGAAGAATGGGAATCCAAGAACATTTAATTGTGCTCATGTGAAACCTATACCTGGGCTAAAAAGCAATTGGAGGCAAGGATTCTGAAGCTTCATCTGACATACTTTGGACATGTTGCGATAAGGGACCAGTCTTTGGAGAGGGACATCATGCTTGGGAGGTTGAAGGAATAGCACAAGAGAGAAAGACCCTCAATGAGATGGACTGATTCAGTGACTGGGGTAATAAGGGTAGGCGTGTCAGAGACAATAAGATTGGCACAGGACAGAGCAGCGTTAGGTCTGTTGTACATAGGGTTGCTATGAATTGCAGGCAACTTAACAGCACATAGCAACAACACCCAAACAGAGCAAATAATTTAACGTTGTTACAACTTCTGCATGTTTATTGTGAATGTGCATAAATATGAACCTCTACATCACTCACCTCTTTGCATAACCTTCACCTATGACTTCATACATGGTAGACATTCAGTCTCCTCAATGTGCTGTAGGTTTTCTTCCTGAGTATATTATAGGATTACACTTCTTTCTACCCCTATAGTTAGTAATGGCTGTGTGGTGTGCTTTGGCCAATAGATGACCCCCAGGCAATACTTCAGAGCTAGCATTGCTGCTTCCCATCCCTCTATCACCATAACCGAAGACGATTCAGGAAGAATTGCTCTGAAACTTTGGAACCTAGAATTAGAATTAGTGATGACCAGAAAGACAGTTTTGCTATTTTAATCCATTGGAATGTGGGTATTGTTTGTAATTAAAATATAATTGAGACCATTTTTATAATACAAGCAACAAGTAAATGACATTGAAGTAACCATTATTGAGAAATGACCAGAGTAGTTGAATGCCAATATTCCAAGTGCAGAGAGTCATTAGAAGAATAGTAACATAAACAGTGGCAAAAACAAAAATAGCAGCAGTAGCCACAGCAGTAGCAAAAACAACAGTGGTTCCTGCCCTGACCCTCTGGACATTAGTGCAAATTATAGTCACTGTGAAGTTGCATTGGATTTTGTAGGAATTCATTGCTCTGTAAAGCCAGGGGCTGTCTATCCACGTTCCCCCATATAATTTCTCTGCAGCTTGTCCTTAGGGTGGAAGAACCTGAGATTTTACAACACATTTCGCAGCTGGGTTTATGATGCTCTGCCTCGCTCTCTCTGCCCTGAAGTGAAGCTGAATTATAAAGTGGAGCCAGTCTTATCTCAGGCAGCCATGCAACAATGGTATCTGGAGGTGAGTGCTGAAATTTGTCTTGGGATTTTGGGAAATGTTTTCAATTCAACATTCTGTGATCACTATCCAAAGATTTTGGATAGAATCCTTCAAGAATCACTGAATGCAAACAGAAAAAAAAAAACCAAAAAACAAACAAACCAAAGAAACACCAAACACAAAACCAACAACCTTCAAGTAAATGAAAAATCCTTGTACTCAGCATCTCAAATTAGCAAACAAGCAAAAGTCTAGAAAATATTTTGTACACAACATGGGATAATGACTACAACAGAAGGAGTTTAATATACTTAATTGTATGTGTACACATATGTATTTTAATGTATTCGTACATATCAGGACTCAGGCATGCAATGGCTCAGGATTTAGATGCCACAACAGTAGAAATTTAGTTAACTTGTTGTGGTGGAGATTATGTGACATTGGGTCTAACCTGTAGCTCATAACCTATAGTCATACCTGACCCTTTAGTGTGTTTTCAGAATCTATAGATCATACAAGAGGAGATTGTCTTATTTTCTCCTGAGGAGCTGCTGGTGGATTTGAACCACCTGCTTTTGGGTTAGTAGTTTAATTCCTTACCACTCATCAACAAGGGATCCCTACTTAACTAGTGCTGACATAAGCAAATGGAGAGAGAGAGAGAGAGCGCCAATGAGAGAGAGAGACAGCCAATGAAAGTTGAAAAGATTCATTTTCTCACGTTTCAGGAGGCTTTTGTTGTTGCTAAGTGTTCTTAATTCTGAGTCACAGAGACCGTAGATACAAGGCATGACTTTGCCCTGTGCTGTCCTCATAGTCATGGCTATGTTTGAGACCATTGTTACAACTACTGTGACAACCCACCTCTTCTGCTTCAGTGACAATCACCTTTACCTGTTAATAATGTTTTTCTCCAGGTGTTGGTCCCTCCTACAAATGAGTCCAAAACACATGAGAAAAAGTGTCACCATGAACATTCTGGCGTTCTTCTTCCAAGACTGAGGTCTTCATTCTTTTGGCTTGTTACCGGGGGCTGTTAAGTTCGTCCTGAGTCATACCAATCCTGTATACAGCAGGATGAAATATTGATATATTTTGCACCATCTTTACAATCTCTGCTCTTAATTAAGTCCATTGTTACAATCTATTGTTGTCAATCTCTGTTCTTCTTCTTCTTCTTGTTTTTAGGTGCTGTCAAGTTGAGTATGAGTCTTGCTGACCATAGGAATAAAGGATCTGAAATTTATCCTATCCTGTGCCATCATTACGATCGCTAACACACTCAAGCTCGTTGCTGAAGTCACTCTGTCAATCCACCTGGTTGAGGGTCTTCTCCTTCTTCACCATTCTCCCAATTTCCAAGCATGATGTCTTTCCCCAAGGAAGAGCATCTTTTAGCAACATGGCCAAAGGGTGTGAGACAAAACTTTATCATCCTTGCACTCTGCCTGCACTTTCTCCAAGATATATCTGTTTGTTCTTTTAGCAGTTCATAGAGGGATGTCACACTGGGAGAGTGGAGGGACAGCACAAGAGATGAAGACCATTGATGAGATAGATTGAGTCAGTGACCAGGGTAATGCGGGTGGATGTGTCAGAGACAATAAGATTGGCACAGGACAGAACAGGGTTTAGGACTGTTGTATATAGGGTCACTATGAGTCACAAGTGACTCAACAACACATAACAACCACAGTATACTCAGATTCATCCTCACCCCTCTGCTCCCACCCCTTTCCGCTCTTGAGTTCTCACACATGGTTTACTAGTTATCCTTCTATTTTCACAGTAATGATCTTATGTAATATTTATCCTTATGAGTCTGAGTTAATTCACTCAGCATAATGCTCTCCAATATCTCCCAAGTTATGTAGTATTTTAAAAAAATGATTGCTCCTGAGTGTTGTGAAATCATAATTAGATACACTCTTGCCTTAGTAACAGTGGAAAAGCTTATTAGGGTAGAAAGCAATAAATGTTGGGAAGGATATGGAGAGGTAGAGTCTCTCATACACTGTTGATGGGATTGTAAAATGGTGTAACCACTTTTTAAGATAGTTTAGATTTTCCTCAAAAAGTTAAACTTTGAAACTCTGTGTGATCCAGGTATTCCACTATTAGGAATACCCCCCAAGTAAATTAGAACTGAGATACAAGTAGAGATTTATACACAAATGTTCATAACAGTGTTATTCACTGTCGCAAGAACATGGAAACAGCCCAAATATCCAACCACAACTGAATGGACTGAGAAATTGTGGTACATTCTATCTAACCTCTAGAGGATCTTTCTCTCATTTTCTTGCCCTCTCTTTTTCCAAGTAAGATGTCCTTCACCAAGTATTGACTATCTCTGACAGCGTATCCAAAGTGTGTGAGATGAAGTCTCACCACCCCAGACTCGTAAGAGTACTCTGGCTGTACTTTTAAGATAGATCCATTTACTCTTTTGGCAGTTGATGTTATGTTCAATACTTTTTGCCACCTTCACAATCCAAAATCATTCTTCTTGGTTTTCTTAATTCATTGCCAGATTTCGCATACATATGAAATAGTTGAAAATAATGTGGTGTCCATCAGTGGCACCTTAGTCTTTAAAATGACATCCTTGCTCAACTTTTAGTAACCAGCCATATGTAGAGCTCCTGAGATTACACAGGCTGTTTTTCTCTGTATCTGAGAACATACAGTTTCTTCTGCCACGCATGTCTCTGTATCTACTCTGCTCCTTTTATTCCTCAGAAATGAATACATTTAGAACTAGCTTGAGCATTGAAACTCAACACCAGGAAGACAAAGATTCTCACCCCTCTGCCAATTGTTAGCACTATACTGGATGGGGAAGAGACTCATGAACACTCTTGGCACCAGGGGTCAAGAAATCAAAAGATGAATTGCATTAGGTAAATCTGCTGTCAGAGAGACCTTTCCAGAGTACTGAGAAGCATCGATGTCAGTTTAGAGACTAAGGTGCACTTGATCCAGACTGTGGTCTTCACAATTACTTGCTATGCATCAGAGAGCTGTACCGTGACTAATGATGATAGAAGAAGAGCTGATGCCTTTGAGTTGTGGTGCTGGAGAAGAGGCTTGGCCCTTTGACTGCCAAGAAAACAAATAAGTCTGTCTTGGAGGCTAGGATTTTGAAGCTCTGTCTCACATACTTTGGTCATGTAGCCATGAGGAGACTGATCGTTGAAGAAAAGCATGGTGCTAAGAAGGGTAGAGGAACAGTGCAGAAGAGGAAGACTCAGATAAGATGGATTGACACCGTAAGTGGGTCAGTAAAGGTAGGTGTGTTGGAGTCAATGAGACTGGCTACTGACAGGATGGGCTTCAGGGCAGTCAGACGTAGCGTTGAGAGTCACAGGTGACTTGATGGCACATAACAACAATAACAACATCTTAGGATAAAGAGAAAGTTCCTGTTTCCAATCGGGATCATATGCATAGATACAGGATGAAGGCGTCAGTACATAATTTTAGGAGTAGAGAGAGTAGTTCAGTCTATAACATTCGTGGTTATAATTGTTGCTCATTATTAATGAGAGAGCAAATGGTTTCTCTGCCTTTAAACAATTAACCAGTTGCCTTTGAGTCGACCCTGTCTCATGATAGTCTTATGTATAACACAATTATTTAGCCACTAAGGGCACTTAAAATTCTTCTGCTCATCTCTACATAAAGTCTTTATAATTGCTGTCAAGATCTTCGATAATGACATCTGTGCATCTCTGTTTGGTGTATGAGCTGCCTATTGCCCTGGTTTTCACACTTTGCCATCTCCTAGTGTATGTAGTGTTTACTCGGTTTTATACTGCCAAGGCTCACCTTTAGGGTTTCTGACTCAGCAGTCTGGGTGGGACTTTGAGGTTTTTCATGTTTAACAAGTTCCCTAGCAGTGCTGATGCTGCTTGTCCGTCGATCATGGAACACTTATTGGAAACCCTAGGCTTACAAAAATTGACTAGGAAAGCTAGAGGAAAGGTGGAAAAGAAAGGAATAGTCTCATGGGAATCTTATCTCAAATGTTACCACAGTCATGTGGAGAAAGCAGAAAACATTTCTCCTTTCCTCATCTTAGCTGCCCTGTTTACTTGGCAGTTCAAAGTGAGTCCTTGATGTCATTTTTAGACAATTCTGTTCATTGATGTACAATATCATCGGTTAACTTTGGATATGCCCTCTGTTTACTGCTTAACTAAACTTTACTCAGGGTTTTTGTTATTTGAAATCTAAATTTTGCAGCATAGTTTGAAGCTCAAAATCAAGAAAGCCGAGATTCTCACCACTGAGTCAATTGGCAGCATCATGATAGATGGAGAAGAGATTGAGATTCTTAACAATTTCAGCTAGGTTGGTTCCAAAGTCAACACTCTTGACATTGGCAGTCAAAACATTTAAAAAAAAATTTAAAAAACAGTGAATCACATTAAGGAAATCTGCTGTCAAGAACCTCTCTAGAGTACTGAAGAGCAAAGATGTCAGCCTAAAGGTGAAGGTGTGTCTGATTAAGGCCATGATTTCACCATTATTTGCTTCACATCAGAGAGCTGGACAATGACAAAGAATGACAGAAGAAGAATTGATGTCTTTGAGTTATGGTGCTGGAGAAGAGCACTGAACATACCATGTACTACCAAGAGAAGTAACAGGTCTGTTAGTTAACTAACAGGAGAACGTGAAACCAAGCTGTTCTTTGGAGGCAAGGATTTTGAGAGCAACTCTGTCTCACATACTTTGGAGAAGGATATCATGTTTGGCAGAGTAGAGGAATAACACAGAAAGGAAGACTCTGGATTAGACGGTGTGACACAATTACTGGACTATGAGGGTAGGTGTGTCAGAGACATGAGATTGACTCAAGATAGAGCAGGGTTTTTTAAAAAAAAAGATAGAGCACAGTTCAGAGCTATTGTGCATAGGGTCACTATGAGTTGTAGTTGACTAGATGACACATAGTATCAACAAAGCATCCTGGGTGATACAGACCATTCAATCAAAATCCTGAAGAGTCTCAACACACTCTCCTGTATAAAACTCAAATATACATGACTTTTCTTTCCTCCTCTTAAATGATAGAGGGCTTTCTCCTTGTTTAAGGCAGGTGCCCTTCCACACTGTTAAGATTTAACCTTTTTATAAGTTGTTAAGCTTCTCTTCCATACGGTCAGCTTCCTCTACTTTACCTCATATCAGTTTGTGTATAAACATGCTCAAGCCTCCTTATTTCCTTAAAATAAAATCCTGAAGATTCTTCTTTATCACTTCAGCAAAAAGACAACAAAACAAAATAAAAACAAAACCAAAACCCCAAGTGGACAAAAAACAAAACAACACAAAAACCAAATAACAAAAAATTCTTCACACATTCTGGCAACCAGAGTCTCCACAACCCAGAAGTTGTTTACATTCCTGAAGATATGCACAGTAATTACAGAGTCTTCTGTAAAGAGATTTCAGACCCAATAGTATTGACCTATTTCTCTGTGGAAAGAAGCATTAAACTGTCAGATTGGCAAACAGTAGGGAGATAATGTTTCCATTGCTTATATAACCTATGGTTGTATACAGAATATGTTTTTATAGACACTGTCAGGGGTTTAAAACAAAACAAAACACATGAGTTCTGCCTACATTGTTTATTTCTCTACTACAGAATTTATTC
Source organism: Elephantulus edwardii (assembly GCF_000299155.1). Taxonomy (NCBI): domain Eukaryota; kingdom Metazoa; phylum Chordata; class Mammalia; order Macroscelidea; family Macroscelididae; genus Elephantulus; species Elephantulus edwardii. The sequence continues at coordinate 14,894,211 of NW_006399785.1, read as the reverse complement.
AAGAAAAAAAATTCCATTTTTTTAATCTGAAACATCTTTTGTTCTATAAAAATCAACAAAATGCATCTGTAGTGTTTGCTTGATGCCAAAGATTCTGGTGTGTTGTGTTTTGGGGTTTTCTTAAGATTCATAGCAATTGATACCTCCCTACCGCTCTTCCTTCCCATTCATGCCTTCGGAAAAGGTTGACAACTTCCAGTCTTCAATACTTGATCTCCAGTTTCAGAATGAAACATATTCCTCCTCCAAAATGCTGCAATGGTGGTCCTGGGAAATGCAAAACTACCTCTAAATAGTCAGATATGATAGGCTTATGACACTCCTTCATTTTACTTAATGTATCTGTTATATTGACACTGACAATTTTTATTGTTGTTTATGCTTTTTAAAAAATAATATTTGTGATAAAGAAATCATTCACTGGACATAATTCCACTATTTGTTTTCTAGTCTCATATCCATAACCAATGTCGTGTTTTCTGATGACCCGTCCTTCTTTGTTTCCAAATTTTGAATTCCAAACACCAATTATTATGCATCTTTATTGCCTAGTCTATAAATTCCAGACTGCAAAAGACAGTGTAAATCCTCACTTTCTTCACCTTTGGTATTTGTAGTTGGTGTGTATATTTGAATATTGTTTTTTTTTTTTACTGACAGGACATTCTTGCCTGTGTAGACATAGGATCTTATCACTCACAGCACTGTACTTCAGGACAGATTTTGAAATGTTCTTTTTACAGTGACTACCACATCACTCATTTTTGACTCCTCATTTCTGACCAAAGAGATCATGTGCATGTCTGCTTTGAAATGAATGATTCAAGCTCATCTCAGCTCACTACTGTTTAAGATGTATATCATTACATGTACCATTTCACTTTTGACAACTTCCAATTTTCCTAGATTCATACTGCATACATGCCATATTCAAATTATTAATGCATGTTTACAGCTGCTTCTCCTTATTTTGAATCTGACACATTAACAAATGAAAGTCCTTTACTGAGTGAAAGCATTATTCCAGCGGGATCATTATGTTGCTGTGGTTAAGTGTCATTGAGTCGAGTATGACTCATCACAACACTATGAACAACAAATCTGAACCCTGTCCTATTCTATGCCATCCTCATAATTTCTGACATACATGAGCCCATATCCATAGTCACTATGTCAGCTCAATTGGTTTCAACCAACAGATGCAGCCCTAGATGTGTTCACCCGTCTGAGCCAGGAAATTTGGAGGACAGCTGCCTGGCCAAGAGACTGGATGAGATCTATGTTTGTTCCCAACACCAAGAAAGGTTATCAAACAGAATGTGAAAATTATTGAACAACATCATCTATATCACATGCAAGCAAAATATTTCTGAAGATCATTAAAAAATGGCCAGAACAGTACATAGACAGAGAACTGCAAGCCATTCTTACTGGATTTAGAA
>NW_006399785.1:14880913-14892181 GCF_000299155.1 Elephantulus edwardii | reverse complement strand
AATTATTGTTGTTAGATGCCTTTGGGTATGACTTACAGCAACCCTATAAACAAATGACCTGAATTTGTTCTATCCCGTGCCATCTTCACCATCTCTGATACACTTGTGCCCTTGCTGCATTCACCATGTCAATGGTCTCAATGGAGGTCTTCTTTTCTTTTGCTGACCTTCTATCATTCCACTGTGATATCCTTTTCCAAGGAATAGCCTTTCCTAGCATATGTCTGAAGTTTAAGAGGTGAATCTTTGCCATCTTTGCTTCCAAGTATCACTCTGGCAACACCCTTTCCAAGACATATCTGCTAGTTCTTTTGACAGTCCATGGGGTATTTAGTACTCTTCTCCTACACCACAACTCAAAGTCATCAATTCTTCCTTCATCCTTAGTCATCATCCAGCCTAGATAGTCATAATCCAGCCTATCATCCTGATAGAAATTTATTGAAATGACTATGTCCTGAGTCACGCAAACTTTAGTCTTCAAATTGACATCACTGCTTTTCAGTGTTTTGGAGAGATCTGCGACAGAGAACTTGCCCAAAGCAATAAGTCTCCTGATCTTCTGACTGCTGGTACCAATGTTGATTGTGAGTCCAAGCAAGATGAAATCACTGAGAGTTTCAATCCTTTCTCCATTTATTATTATGTTGCCCATTGGTAAGGACCTTTGTCTTCTTACACATACTGCATAATGCTACTGTTATAAAATAGGACTGACATCACGTTTGGGGGGAAACTAGGAAAAGGGGGATAAATAATATATACTGCATCAAAGGAGATGAGGGAGAGAACTATTTAAAAGGAGTATGTGACCTCGTGGGTATTGGAGTCCTGCCCTGATATAGCAAGACAGTTCTGACGAGTGAAGGGACGAGGATTAAATGAAGATGCAGAGAGACTAATCGTTGATCATGAATAGCGAACTTTTATTCTCTAGACCAAGTATATATAGGTTTCTAGAAACATGCCTGCAGGGGTAATCGCATTATCTCTTATTGGAGATGTTTACTGTCAGGTCAAACATTCCCAGACCTTAACACAAAACAAAGATAGATATCACATTCCTCAATTTTGAGACCTTTGGTCACTCCCTATTCATTAGCATCCTGCTTCTTTGAGTTGTGTACTACCAAGCAGATATTCTAGCCAAGATGGAATCAGTCATACTGATTTTACAATGCATTGTTAATCTTGCTTTCCAAGTTATCCAGGCCCCCAACAAGTGGGTACAAAGTGATACTACCAAGTCAAAGTTGGGTGATTTTAATCTGTGGCCCCCAGGCCTGGTTTTAATTGTTTTTGTCAAACATTCTTTTAAGTGGTATAGCACTGGTCTGTCCACTTGCTGTACAGAAGTAACTCATGGTTGCTGTGGAACTGAACACTGTGACACTGATGTGTCAAGTGTGATAACGGTTACCCATAGTGGACAGTGTTTGGTGGAGCTTCCTGATTAAAACAAGCTTGAAAGCATCAGTGGCATTCACTTTCAAAATAGCTTGTCTCTGGAAACTCTATGAACTTGGAGAAATGATGAAAGTTATACAAGTGTTCGGGTCTTTCGTTCGTGGGGTTGCTATGAGTCGTCTACAGGTTGAGGACACTTAACATTAACAACAACAACATGTGATTAGGTATTATTTGTATGACAAGAGTCCAGAATAAGAGCTGCATAGTAAAATGGATTGTTGGGGGTAGGGGGGATTAAATAACAATGAAAAGAGTTTTTATTTTTTTTTTTCAAAGAGAAAATAGAACTGGGGGCAGGGGTGGGCAGGGAGGAACATGTTCAACAATGAATGAATGGAAATCCAAGTCCTCTGAAATCTTTCATTAAAATCTTAGTTTAAAAAAACCAAACTCTACCCCAAAACATTCAAAAGAAAAAAAAATTGAAGAACCTAGTATTTTAAGGGTGCCTACTATGTGTCACCTACACACACACAGTAGGGTATAATCATAGAATTGAATGCTTCACTCATAATAACTCTGCATATTGATTTACAGGCTTACCAATGTTAACTTCATAATGAAAGTCAATACTAAAAACAAAACAAAACAAAAAAAAAGTAACCCTATGAACCTGGAGAAGAGATGAAATTTATACAAGTGTTCAGGTCTTTCATTCATAGGGTCACTAGGAGTCATCGATGACTCCAGGACACTTAACGAAAACCATCATGATATTGCCTATCAGTACAGGGGTGAGAATTTTTGCTTTCTTAATATTGAAATATAATCCATATAGAAGGCTTTAGTGTTTGGTCTTCTGCAGCAACTGCTTCAAATTCTCCTCACTTGCGGCAAGCAAGGTTGTATTGTCTGCATTTTTACAGGTTGTTTATGAATCTTTCTCTGATCCTGATGACACATTCTTCTTCATAGAGTCCACCTTCATGAATGATTGGCTCAGCATTTGGATTGAGAGGAATGGAGAAAGGATTTACAACATTGACACACACTTTTCCTGATGTTAAAATACAGTATTTCCTTACTGTATTTTGTCAAAAGCTTTTTTTGCTCATGTGAAATCTATGCCTAGACAATGATTAAGTTTTTGAAGAGTCCCATTCTTCTCAATGTTTGTCATAATTTGTTATAATCCACACAATCAAATGCCTTTGCATAGTTAATAAAGCACAAATACACATTCCCGTGTTATTTCCTGCTTCCAAACAGGGTTCATCTTACATAAGCAATGGTATGCCTGGTCCTATGGCCTCTTAAATTCAGTCTGAACTTCTGGGAGTTCTATGTCAATGTACTGTTCTATTCATTTTTTGAGGATATTAGCAATATTTTGCTTGTATAATATATAAACAAGTAGGACAGCACATCAACAGAGAACTTCCAGAAATACAAGTTAGGATTAGAAGAGGGCATGGCACTAATCGTTGTCAATGTAAGATAGACCTTGGCTGAAAGCAGTGAGTACCAGAGGAATGTCTGTTCGTGTTTCTTTGATAATGCAAAGGCGTTTCACTGTGTGGATGACAAGAAATTTTAACTACGCTTGAGAAGAATGGGGATCCTAGAACACTTGATTATGCTCTTGTGAAACCTATACTTAGAACAGATTTGTTCAATTGATGGATCAAGCAAATATCTTGAGCAACACTAACATGTTTTTCCCAAATGGCGAGCAACTACTCACGGCCAAGTTTGAGGAAAGTGCGTGGCACAATTGCTTGGAAAGTTATACATTCACTGTATCCCTAGAAAATCCAGTGTATAATAAAAAAATGAAATTCTTAGAATTTAATATTATCTTAATTTTATTTAAGCCAAAATAGCCTTTGACTTTATGTAAAATGGAAATATCATTTAGGGTAATTGGGTTTTTAATGGCTCATGAACATTAGGCTGGAGTGTCAAAATCTTGTGGTGCATGGAACAACAGTTCTTTATAAGAATGAAAGGACCACACAGCATACTGTTGTCTGTGTTAGTTTGTTGGGACATTCCTAGGATTCCTGCTTGCTCTCCTGACGTAACTTTTTTAATGTTTTTGCAAATTATCTCATCATTTACTTTCACAGTGTTTATAGTAATATGTAATAAAAGCCCCAGAAATTATGCTGTGAATGTGTGAGCTCATTAAGATAAATGCTGCCTGGATTCTTTGCAAGCTTTGGGAACGTGGTGCTAACTCTTGTAATTTACCATGACAAATGTGCTTTAGAACCTATAAAGGGTCTCAGTGTTCGTTAATAATCAGGTCCAAGATCTCCCTGTTTGGTTCCAAGGGAAAGTTGAGTGGAGATCTGAGGAAGGGAGATCGCTACCCACACTTGCCACATTCTGCCAACCTTCAGGCACTCTCATTAGCATGAGTGATTTGGTGCCTGTCTTTTGTGACACTGTGCACCTGTGATATTGCCTTCCTGTTTTTGATCCTACAAGCTCTGTAAAAGCCTCAGAACTCAGCACGTTCTTCCTGCCAATATCTGATGTTATGTCTGGATTTATGCAGACTCCCCAGCCTCCTTCTGATTAAAAAAAAAGGCTTTGCTGGGCTCTGAAGTTGGCTGCCAGATTCAGCTGAGCGCAGGTGAGTGGCAGTGGAGTCAGTCCAAATGGTAAACAAGCGTATCTCCTGCCTCAGAAGCACTTGAGAGCCACAGGCATAAATATGCAATAAAGCTGAACAGAGGGGAGGCAATCTCCTACTTTATAATGTGTTCATGTCCTGCAAAGCATCTCAAATTCCATGAGCAGCCCAGATTGTGGTTGATGGGGTATTGCCAGGAAGAAAAAAACACTTCGTCCCATTTGTTGTTATGTTGTAAGCTGCTGTAGAATTTGTCTGGATTAATAGTGATCACTATGGGTCTATTTCAACTCTACAGTAAACAACAGCAACAGCAATAGCACGCTGGGGAGCTCTGATGGCTTACTGGGAAGGCATTGTCCTGTCAATAGAAAGGTACAGGGTTTGAATCTACCAGCTGCTCTGTGGGAGAACGATGGGCAGTCTTCTCCCATTCTATTTGCTGCCTCTGAAAACCGATGGAGGATCAGCCGTGAGTGGATTCTAACTAAACAGTACACAACAACAACCATGGTTACCCTACATAAAGCTGATGAGAACACTGTCTGCCGTTCCTCCTCCCCAAATTGTGATGTTTGAGCTCGTTGTTGGAGCACTGTGTCAGTCCTTCGAAGAATCTTCCTCTTTTGTTACTGGCCCTCTGATTTACTGAGCATAATGTAATGATTCCTGGCTCATCCAAATATGTAAAACCTTGAAATCTTCCATCTATGTATTCTATCTATATTATGTTTTCCAAGAAAAGTTTATTCACTCTTCTGACAACCAAGACCTATTCAATATTCTTCCCCAACACCAAGATTCCAAGGCATCCATTCTATTTTGACCTCCTTTAGCCACTGGCCAGCATTCACAATTACATGAGGTAATCGAAAAATACCATGGCTTGGGTCAGGTGCACTTTAGTCTTCAAATCAATATCCATGTTCCTTGGCACTTTAAATACATCTTTAACAGGAGATTTACCTAATACACTAATATCTTTTGGTTTCTTGACTGCTGCTACTTGACAGCTTCAAGCATTCCTGCATCTTTTATGATGTTGCCTATTGGTCCAGTTTTGAGGATTTTAGTGTACTTGATGTGATACATATATGTATGTATATATGTAGTGTGTGTGTATATATATATATATATATATATATCTCATTATTATCAATGTCAGATGGATCTTGGCAGACAGAATAGAGTACCAGAGGAATGTCTATCAGTCTTTCATTGACTATGGAAAGGGATTTAACTATGTGGGTCATAACAAATTGTGGCTAACCTTGAGGAAAGTGGGAATCACAGAACATTGGACTGTGTTTATGTGAAACCTATACCTGGACCAAGAAGCAGTCCTCAGAACAGAGCAGGGAAACACTGCATGATTCAAAATGAGGAAAGGAATGTGTCAGGGATGCATCCTGTCTCTAAAACTTTTTAATCTATATTCAAAACAGATCATTCAAAAAGCTGGCCTTTATGAGGAAGAATGTGACATCAGGATTGGAGGCAGACTCATCAACAACTTGTGTTATGCAGATGACACAACCTTGCTTGCTGCAACTGGGGAGGACCTGAAGCACTTACTGCAGAAGGTCAAGAACTGTAATTTCAATATGGATTAAAGCTCAACATAAAGAAGACAAAGATTTTTACCACTGGGCCAATTGACAGAACCATGGTAGATGGAGAATAAATTGAAGTTGTTAACAATTACGCCTTGCTCGGCTTCACAATTAATACTTTTGGCACCAGCAACCAGTTAATCAAAAGATAAATTGCATTGGGAAAATATGTCAAGGACCTCTTCAGAGTAATCAGAAACAATGGTGTCATTCTAGAGAATAAGGTGCCAGGTCATGATCTTAGCAAATACTTGCTACTCACCAGAGTTGTACAACGACTAAGGATGACAGAAGAAGAATCAACACCTTTGAGTTGTGGTGCTGAAGAAGAGTCTTGGACATACAATGGACCGTCAAGAAAACAAATAGATCTGTCTTTGAAAGGGTGAAACCAAATTTCTTTTTGGAGGTTAGGATTTTGATGCTCTGTCTCACATATTCTGGGCACGTGGCCAAGAGAAACCAAGCCTTGCGTTCTCAGAAGAATGGAGGAGAAGACCCTAGATGAGATGGATTGATACAGTAACTGGGGCAATGGAGGTTGGTGTGTCACAGTTAGTGAGACTGGCTCATGACAGGACAGGCTTCAGGGCTGCTGTACACAGGGTCACTATGGGTCACAGTTGACTCAATGCAACTTAATAATAGCAATAACAACAACATATGTGTGTGTGAATATAAATAGAAATAGAAATGTAAATAGAAATATAGAAATAGAAATAATAGAAACAGAAATAGAAATATATGTATATAATATGTATTGCATATTATGTACTACTTTGTTTTCTTCAGTAAGTACTTCATGTCCTCTTCATTTTGTCCAAGAATATTCATGTCATAGATGCATCACAGTTTGTTGATGTGTCTTTCTCCAATATCAATGCTCTATTCTTTATATAGTCTAGCTTTTTAGATGGTTTACTCAGGTTACAGATTAAATAGGTGTAGTCAAGGATATAACCTTAATGCAGATCTTTTCTGGATGTAGTCCATGTTCTATCTCTTGTTCTGTTTGAATGATCATTTCTTGATCTATATATAGGTTTTCCATGAGAACAGTTAAGTGATAACAAGTTGTCATTCTTCTCAAAGCTATCTCTAGTTTGTTATGATTCATATAGTCAAATACCTTTCTGACTTCAATAACATGTAAGTGAACATGCTTCTGATTTTTACTATCAGCAAAGATCCAACTGACATCAGAAATATTATCATTCATCCCATAACCTCTTCTAAATCCAGCTTAAATTTTAGGCTGTTGTTACTGTGTGGTAAAGTGCCATCAAGTCCATTACAATTCATGACTCTATGACAAAACAGATGCAAAACTTGCCTTATCCTGTACTGTCTTCATATTCCCTGTCATGTTCAAGCTCATTGTAGTCATCACTGTGTCAATCCATCTCACGGCGAGTCTTTCCCTCTTCTACTGAATCTCTACCTTTCCCAGCATGATCTCTCTCTTTAATGATTGGTTCTTTTTGAAAATATGCTCAGTCAGTCAAAACTTGCCCATCCTTGCCTCGAAGGAGCACGCTGGTTGCATTTCCTTCAAGTCAGGCTTGTTTGTTTCCTTGGTAATCCATGGTATATTCAATACGTTTGTCAATGCCACAAGTCAAAGAGGTTGATTCTCTTGTTATCTTTATTTATTGCCTAAACGTCAGATGTTTAGGAAACAACTGAAAAATACTATGGTCTCGAGTTAAGCTTACACCCTTGCTCTTTAGAATTTGAAAAGGTCCTTAATAGCAGCTTTTCCCAATACAACACATTTTCGGATTTCTTTATTACTGCTACCATGAATGTTGATTATCGATCTAAGTGAAATGCGATGACAACTTCAATCTTTTCTCAACCTATTATGCTGATGCCTATTGGTCCAGAGGTAAATATTTGTGTTCTTGATGTTGAGATGCAATCTATATTGAAGGTTGTTAGTCTTGTTTCTTCTGCAGTAAGTGCTTCAGGTTTTCTTCACTTTTACTAAGCAAGGTTGTTTCATCTGCACGAGCCAGCTTGTTGATGAGTCTTCCTCCAATTCTGACTCATATTCTTCTTCATGTAGCCCAGTTTCTTAAATATTTTTGTTCAGCATACAGATTGAGTAAGTATGGAGAAAGGATGGAACTCTGATGTATACTTTTTCTAATTTTAAACCATGCAGTGTCAACTTATTCTTTCCTTGATCCAACTGCTTCTTCTTTTTTTAATTAAATTTTATTAATTTTAATGAACATTTACAGAGATTTGGGGTTTTCATTCATTCATTGTTGCAGTATTTTCTCTAACCCTCCTCCCCAGTTCGTTCTTCCCCCCCCCCTTGAAAGTCTGTTTTAATTGTCCAATTGCCACTGTGCTTGTCAAAGCCAGTTCTGATTAATCTCCTTAGTCAGTGTGTCCTTTGCCATTCCCTTTCACTCCTCCTTGAGAGAGACTTCAACCTGATTCATAAGGAAAAGGGGATGGCATATTCTCTTAGGTACTTCCTGCTGGAAAGGGACGCTGTAGGTTTCAGGGTGAAGATCTTCTCCCACTACTCTAAAGGTCCCCTTTGGCAATAGGAAACACATAGACTATTATGGAGATTGATTTTGGAATTTAGATGTACTGTTATCAATTGTGCTTAGCCATGCATGTTCATATCCTTGAAGATGATCCAACTGTTTCTTGTTCTATGTATAAGTAAAGAATTATGTAAAATATTAAGAACAAGGAGAATCCAAGAACACACAAGCGTGTCCATATAAAACCTATACACGTTTTTTGCAGCTCTCTGTGAATGCACCGCTCTAATTATTGTTTTTATAATCACCAAAATGTTTTACTTATGTTTTTATATTTTTAAAACTCTTCTATAACTTCTGAATTCATTTGGATGAGTTTTTTTAATAAAAATAAAAGGAAATGAAAACAAATGTGGGTATCTTTTTTAAATTAATTTTAATGAAAGTTTACAGAGACCTAGGGTTTCCATTCATTCATTGCTTTACTTTTCTCCCTGCCCACCCCTTCCCCCAGTTTGCTCTTCTCTTTGAAAAGTAAAATTCTTTCATTATAAATGTGGATATCTTTTAGTCTGTTGAACAGGTAGTTGTTTACCAAATATTTTGGCAAAGATGAATGAAGAGATTAGGAGGCATCTTTAAATATACATTGGTTTTTTCTTTTCTTCCAATCTTTGTGATTGCATTTTTGTTGTTTTTAGCTAGTACTGTATCAGTCTCCAATTTCTGTAAATGCATTGCATGTGAGAACAAAGTGTTGTGTGACCGCATGCCATTTTCATGACAGATTATGCCTAAGATCTTTGTGACATACAAGGTTTTCATAGATTAGTTTATTAGAATCAGATTATCAATCTTACTTTTTGTCTTTGCTGTATCAAAAGTTCATCATTCAAAATGTCTTTCCTATCCAGTAATTAAATGCTTATTTCATGTTGAAACATTTATTGTAATAAAAAAAAAGATTAAAGTGGGATAAATCCACACCCTACTAGAGGCTTCTATAAGCTCTTGGGACCTCAATGCTAGCTCTCTTTTTGGGACACCTGCTCTCCAACTACACTGCAACTGATAGTCTACATTATTAACTTTTCTCTATAAAACCCGTCTGCATACCTAGAGTGAAGTGAATTAGTCCCCTGATGGGTCTGTGTCTCCGGGACACCTTCCAGTGAGCCACCAAATGCAAGGAACATAGAGGAGTGAGGGGAATGACCAAAAGAAGAAGGACTATTTAGGTAAAATAGTCATGGAATTATACAGCAAATCACACATTTGGGTTCATGTTGACTCATCACTTTTGCAACTGGTCTTCTATTAATCTTAACAGAATGAATTATAAATATAGTCTAAAATCCTCCAAAAAATGTTCCACATTATAACCACATCAAGTATCTGAGTATCTACTGACTGACAGGTGATGAGTATATATATGACATCCACTAACTGGGAATCCAACCTAGTCATCTGTATGGGAAGTGAAAAGTCTACTACTTAGTCACCACTGTTCCATTGCTCTGTTTCACATTATACAAAATCACTCAAAAAATAAAAGACTGAACAAGTAGGGAAACTGAACCATATATTATTATTATTGTCATATATCATTCAGATTGACTACAATTGATCATAAAGAGATCCTAAGAACAACAGATTGAAACCTTGCCTTATTTTATACCATCTCTATTATCTCTGCCACACTCAAGCCTATTGTTATATAATCACTGTGTTGGTCAATCACATCAAGGGTCTTTTCTTTCACTGACACTCTGCTTTTACAAGCACTATATGTTCCCGGGAAATGTCATGCATTTAGACTCCTGTTTTCTGTAGTAACTCTAACATCTTTTATAATTTTACATTCTTTTCACTCATATAATGTGTATTTGACTATTACCTATGGAGTTCTTGAACCATTGATTCACACATTTATGAACAGTAATCTGTTCATAATCTCTGTAATAGAATCTTCTTGGCAAAAAAAATAAAAAAAATATATTTTGCAGTTTTCAAATGTTAAAAAGCTGGATTCAGAATAACTAAGGAAACCACCAATTATCATAGAGAAAGTAAGAGACAGAAGTCTTGTGTTCATCTTGCTCGTTGCAAATATCTTTTGACATGGAATGAAGATGCTCCTCTTTGTGTTGGCCCTTCCAATTCCTCGTGTTCTTGTCTTCTTGGTTATAGAGTTTGACTGAAGGCTATTTTCTCTATCCAGCATGTCCTCTTTCTAGTCTATGTTTGTGGACACAGGTGATGTCAGATAGTGGTTAATGAGCAGTTGTAGTTAGGTAGGTGCTCTCAGTTGACTTCAATTCATAGCGATGTGAGGAACAACAGTTCTGAACCATTCTCACAATCTCTGTCAACTGAACAAAGCAGCAAATTTAGTACCATCATTTTTGCTTATTTTGTACAGAGCTTAATATATATCAGGAAGAGTGATAAAAAAGGTATACACTAGTCAGTAGAGATATTTTACTGAGTGTCTATTATATATCATACATCAGATTTTTAAAGATTAAAATACCTTAAGACACCTGTGTTTATAAGTATACTCATCCATCCATCCATCCATCCATCCATCCATCCATCCATCCCTCCCTCCCTCCAACTACCCAGTAGTTAACATGTTAAAATTATATAGATGATAAATTATGTGTTATAATGCCCCATTGAAAGGAGGAAAATGGCTTTAAATGGCTTTAAAAAACAGAGCAAACCAATAAATAACCAGAAGAAGTAACTAATCATCAAACTATTGCTACTATCTTGGGAAATTTTGGGTCCACACATCAAATTTGTTATCATGAGGATGCTACAAAACATACATGATATCCAAACTTAACATGAGAAGTTAACTTCCTGTACAGAATCAGAGAACTTGGATTGAACAACATAAATCTGGATTCACTTACTGCATAACAAAGTGTAGGAGATGAGGAAAAAATATAAAAGTAGGAAATTAATATGAGCCCCAGGGATGCAAAGCAGGACTCAGTTTGTGTTTGAACAGCATCAAAAATGCTAGAAATGCAAATTTGCTGAAGTCTATTAATTTCTGGTTTTAAGAGAGGAAGTATATGGTATTAAT
>NW_006399785.1:14871893-14876676 GCF_000299155.1 Elephantulus edwardii | reverse complement strand
TACTTTTAACAAAGTTGGAAGATAATTGATTTACATAGACGAATAGGGAAAGTTAAAGAAAAAATAGATGTTTATTGATATGCTTTTTCAGATGAAGTATTTTAGAGAATTAGGTGACTGAATAAGTGAAATTATCTTTTCTTCAATTAGCCTTTTGTGTTGGTTCCATAGAGCTATGCAATCTCCATACTTGATGCTGAAATTTTTTTCAAAGAAGTAGGCACTTACGAGAAAAGTGGACATGTGGATTGAGCAGATGGCAATTTGAGATTATACCTAATTCCCATTGCTGAACTACCCTGAAGTCAATGGAACCACATCTGTCAAAGGATTGTAGAGCTTTTTGGTAGAAATGAAACCTAATTGCTGAAACAATTCATAGGTTTGATGAGCATGAATCATGCCTTATGTTTTTGTGCTGTCTTTAAACTCTTGATGTCAGGATGTGTCTCAGTCATTTAGCATCTGTCCAGATTTTGAGTCTGCACTTTCAAAAGAGCTGATTAGATCAAAAGCAAAATGTGATTTCCAAGAAGCCTGTGTAACTTGGGAATTTGGGATATGGGTACAAAAATTCAAGACACATCCACATATCTAAATTCTACTAATGGAATTTTGGGTCTACTGTGTTCTGCAAGAATGCTTTCCTTGGAATGATTAGATCCGTAACTCCAAGTTACCCTCGATGAAAATTCAACTTGGAAGTTAGCATGACGACCGCACCTGACAACACACATTCATCCCCTTAAAAAATGACATTTTTTTAGTTTCTCTGTGTGTGTGTGTGTGTGTGTGTGTGTGTGCCATCAAATTGGATCTGACTGGCACAGGAGGATATTGCCCCTCTTTCTCCAGCAGAGCATCTGGTGAATTTGAACTGTGTACCTCTGGGATTGTAGTGCAGCTTCTTGCCACTAGGCCACCAGAGCTCCCTTAAAAAATGACATTCTTATTGACTTGAAAGTTAATTCATGAATGGCTATAGCCCAATAGTAACACTCTTTCCCACCCGATTTATTGACTTATACTATTCAAATTTGGCATAATGTATTGGTATTTTAGGGAGCTCTGGTGGCCTACTAGTGACAAGCTGTGCTGCAATCCTAAAGGCTCAGAGTTGAAATCCACCAGCTACTTGCTCCATGAGAGAAAGATGAGCAATCTCTTCCTGTGCAATTAACTGCATTTGAAAACCCACTGGAGGGTCAGCTATGGGTTGGTTCCTACTCTATGGTACACCACTATCACAACTTTGGTATCCATATTTTCCATTGTGATGGTGATCAATACTCCCACATTGTCTCATCACTCTTCTCACTATCTTTCTATGGATTATGTTTCCATTAGTCCATCTTCTCTCTTCCTACCTTCTATTTTTAATTCTTAGACAAGTGTCTCACTCATCATCTTGTGTAATTGATTGCCCTAGTGTTACTGCTCATCTTATAGATCTATTTTTGTTGTAAGTTGTATCATGTGGGGGAATTAGATTCCAGACAGTCTAGCAGATTACACTGGTCTCAAAGAGACAGGTAAGTATGGCTGTTATTGACCATGCTCTAAAGAATATGGTTTATATGGTTTATTTAGACTCTTTAAATTACTGTACAAAATTCATTCTCTTTAATACCTAATAGCCTATCATAGTCCACTGCATTTGATCAACATGGACTTTTGATCAATATGTTACCATGGAGAAAAGAATATGACTGTATGGTGTCTGCTTAAGTCTTAGAATTTTGTTGAACTTCTAGAAGCATCACACTAGAAGAACTTACAGTAGGGTGTGCTCTATAGAAGAGACATCTCACCTTGTCCTCAACTAAGAGCTTGTGGGTTACTTCAGAGCCACAGTGGCAATTCCACAAGAAGCTCATAGGGAGAAATATGGGTAATTTCATCTTATGATATTTACAGCATCTCAAAAACAAACTGGAGAGAGTTATTAATCACTTGGGACTTGACAGCAAAGAGAATAAATCAGTGTGTCAAAAAATCTGTTTGGAGCTTTTTTAACCTCTTTATGAGATGTGAATCTATTTTATTCATTAATATTGCTTGTTTGAGTTTTGGATTTTTTTTTTTATTTCGAAGATCTCTCTTTCCTTTCCAAGATAGCTTCAGTATATTTAATCATAGACCAGATAAAAGGAAGGGGGAAGGCTATTTTGTTTCCTGATAACTCTTGTTGTTGCTACTTGCTGTTATAGAGACCCTATGAACAACAAATATGAACCTTGTTCTATACTGTTCCATCCTCTTTATTTCTGATACACTTGAGACTATACAGGCAGTCACTGTGTCAGTCCTTCTGGTTGATGGTCTTCTTTCTTTTGCCCTCAACTTTGAAAGCATATATTCCTCTAAGGAATACCCTCTTCTAGAGTCATACTCAAAGTATGTGAGGTGTACTTTATCATCTTTATCTCCAAGAAGCATTCTGATTGTCCTTTCTCCAAGACATATTTTCTTGGGGTTTTTTTTGGCAGTCCATGGGCTGTTCTGTACTGTTCTCCAATACCACAGCTCGAAGGCATCAACTCTTCTGTTATCCTTATTTATAGTCTGACTCTCAATGCACGCCAAGTGGCTAAAAAGACCATGGCCTGAATCAGGCACACCTTAGTCTTTAAACTGATATCATTGCACCTCAGTAATTTGGAGAAGGCCCTGACTACAGATTTTACCAATGTACTATGACTCTACATCTCTTTATGGTTGGTTCCAAGGGTGTTTATTGTAACGATGTCAATCTTTTCTACATCTATCAGATGTTACCTGTCAGTCCGATGGTGAGACTTTGTTTTCTTGACATTGAGATGTAATCCATACTGAAGTCTGTAGTCTTTGCTCTTTTGCAGCAAGTGTTTTTTGTCCTACTTACTTTTAGCAAGCGAGGTAGTGTCACCTGCTAATGCAGATTGTTGATGAATATTCCACTAATCTTGATGTCACAAACTTTCTAAATCGAATCTAGGTTCACAAATTATTTACTCGGCATGCAAATTTAATAGATTTGGAAGAGTACACATTGCAAAGAAAGAGGACACGGGGGGGGGAACCCCCGAAAATCCAAAAACAGAGATCTCAAAAGAGACTCTTAAAATTGCACTAGAGCAACAAGAAGCCAAAGCAAAGAGAAGGTATGCTTGTTAAAAAAGGTGAATAGAAGATTTCACAAGGCAACTCAATAAAACAAAGTAAAATATTATAATGGAATGTGCAGAGAGCTGCAATTGTAGAATAAAAAAGGAATAATTTTGCCAGCATTTCTCAAACATAAATAATTAAAAAAGCAAATTCAGGGCTGAAATTCCAATAACTGAGATATTTTATGGGCAAAACTTGAATGATCCAGAAAGCATTAGAAGAATTGTTGTTGTTATTGTTGTTAAGTGCTGTTAAGTCGCAGGCGACTCATAGTGACCCTATGAAGGAGAGTCCTCGACGCTTGGTCCTCATCCTCTCTCCAGGTTCATAGGGTTTCCCGAGGCAAGCTATTATGGAAGTGGACGCCACTCCTCCTTCCACGCTTGTTTAATCGGGGAGCTCCACCCCATTCTCAGTCCGCACTGGGTAGCCAACCATTAACGCATTTGACATATCCGTGTCACAGTGTCAGCCTCACAGCAACCACAAGTGACCGCGGGATGGCAACTTTTACACCAGGGCTATATGACCTAGAGGAATGTCTGAACAAAAACAATGAAAGACTGGCCTGAGGGCTGCAGATTAAAAAGTCACCCACCTTTGGCTTGGTAGCATCGCTTTCTGTCTACTGGGCCAGCTGATATCTCTCTCTCACTCTCTCTGTCTCTCTCTGTTGATGTTATTGTTGTTAAGTGTCGTCGAGTCGCAGGCGACTCATATGGAGGGGAAAAAAGTATAACATAGAGGATGTATTCAGAGTAGCCAAAAAGTATTGTCTTAAAAAAAAAGTATTGTCTAATATGGAAATGTTTTAGAAAATATCATGTAATGGAGAGCCAATAATAATGAATGAAGACATTTAAGCACACCGAAGGCATCGACAAAGAACAAGGCACCCTGAATTGACAAGATACCAATTGATATGCTTCAACTAAGATGCAACCCTGAATGCGTTCACCAGTCTATACCAGAAAAATTGGAAGACAGGTGTCACTTCTATTCAATATTGTACTGGAAGTGCTTGCTGGGGCAATACAACAAGAGAAGGAAATAAAAGGCATCCAGATCAGCAAAGAGATGGTTATCACTATATGCAGATGATAGGATAGTGTACATAGAAAACCCCAAAAACTCAATAAAAAACTGTGATAGCTAGTAGGCCAATTGAGTAGAGTGATAAGAAATAAGATCAATATCTAAAATAAGAGGGATTCCTCTAGAGTAACAAAGGGAAGTCAAAGAAGGAAAACAAGAGAGCAATTCCATTTACAATAGCCAACTACGAATTGAGATACTTGGAAGTGAACCGAACTAGAGATATAAAACACATAGACAAATAAAACTACAGAACATTTCTGCAAGACACAATAAAAGGCCTAAAGACGTGCAAAAATGTGCTCTGTTCATGGATGTTGTTGTTCAGTGCTGTCAAGTCATAGACGACTCATAGTGACCCTATGAACAAAAGACCTGAATACTTGTATAACTTTCACTGTTTGTCCAAGTTCTTAAGGTTTCCGGAGGCAAGCTATTTTGGAAGTGGGTACTACTCCTCTTTCCAAACTTGTTTTAATCAGGAAACTCCACCAAACACTGTCCACCATGGGTAATCATTATCGTATTTGACACATCA
>NW_006399785.1:14870629-14871530 GCF_000299155.1 Elephantulus edwardii | reverse complement strand
TAAGGAGATTGAAAGAAAAGTGGTCAGGTTTATTTGGAAAGGCAAGAGACCTCAAATAAGAACACTTCTAAGATACAAAAATGAAGTGGAATGTCTAGCACTCCCTGACCTTAAAACCCACTACACAGTGGTAGTAACCAAAATAACATGGTACTGGAACAGTGATAGGCACATAGATCAGTGGAACAGACTTGAGAACCCAGAAAGAGACCCAGCTATCTATGGTCAACTGATATTTGACAAGGAAATAAAACCTATCAAATGGGAAAATGACAAATGGTGCTGGCAAAACTGGACTTCCACCTGCAAAAAGCTGAAACAGGATCCACATCTCACTACATACATAAAAATCACCTCACAATGGATAAGAGACTGGAAGTAAAGCCCAAAACCATTAAGTTCATAAGAGACAAACTGAGTTCAAGCTTAGAAACTCTAGTCTACAGTATAAAGAGACTGTTATTTGACACCCAGAAATATACACTCTGAAGAGGATAAAATTGATGAATGGGACCTTCTAAAGATTAAATCCCCGTGTTCGTCAAAACCTTTTCCCAGCAGGGTGAAAAGGAAACCTACTGACTGGAAACATTTGGAAATACCATCTCAGACAAAAGTCTCATAGCAAAAGTTTATGGAATATTTCTGAGCCTCCCCAAGAAAAAGTCTGATAACTCAATTACAAAATGGGCAAAAGATGTGGAAAGAATTTTCACAGAGGAAGATATTAAAATGGCCAACAGATATATGAATACTCCAAATCTCTGGCAATAAGAGAGATGCTAATTAAAACCACAATGAAATAACATTCTCACTCCAGTTACAGTGGCAAAGTTTAACAGGACAGCAAGTAATAAACATTGGAGAGGATTTGGTGAGATAGGAACTCTTACATTGTTGG
>NW_006399785.1:14864354-14866849 GCF_000299155.1 Elephantulus edwardii | reverse complement strand
AACAAGCCCCAGTTTTTTTATGGGTATATTCCTAGCAGTGGAATAGCTGGATCATAGGGAAATTTTATGTTCAGCTTTTTTGAGGAAATGACAAATTGTTGTCCAGAGTAGTTGCACCATTTCACAATCTCACTAACTGTGTATGAGATTTCGCATCTCTCAGCATTCTCTCTAACATTTTTTGCTTGCAGTTCTGTTGAACTTTGCCACTGCTACTGTGATGAAATGGCATCTCATTGTGGTTTTGATTCGTATCTTCTTATCGTTAATGATTTTGAGCATTTCTTCATGTGTCTTCTGGCGTTGCACATGTCTTCCTCTGTGAAAGTCTTCCAATGTCTTTTGCCCATTTTGTAATTGGATTATTAGTGTTTTTCTTGTGGAGGCCCTTTAGTTTTCCATAAACTTTTGTTAAGAGAACCTTGTCTAAGATGGTATTGGCAAATGTATTTTCTCAGTAAGTTTTTTAAGCCATGGTCTTCTAAACTACTTTGTACGTATTTGAACATTGGACAGTGGATAAGGATGGCAGAAGGATGGCCTTTGGATTTTGGTGCTGGAGAAGATTTCTGAATATTCCACAATTTGCCAAGAGAACAAATGAATATGTCTTCAGAAAATATGATCTGAGTGCTCCTTAGAAGCAAGGATGGCATCTCTTCTCACATACTTTAGGGATGTTAGTTAGGAAACGTCAGTCCTTGGGAAAATGCATCATACTTGGAAAGGGGATTGTTACTGCTAAGCGCCCTTGAGTCTCATATGATCCATATTGACTGTGAACAACTGATATGAACTCTGCTTCTCCTGTGCCATCCTCACACAATCTGACATAATCAAGCTCATTGCTCCAGTTGTAGTGTCAGCCTACCTGGTGGAGCGTCTTCCTTTCTTTCGTATCCTTTCCACCTTTCCGTGCATGATGCTGCTCACCAAAGAAATTCTTTCCCAGAAACAAACCCAAAGTTTGTAAGATGAGGCTTCATCACCTTTGCTTCCAAGGAGTCTTCTGGCTGCACCTTCTCCAAGACATACCTGTTTGTTTTTTTGGCAGTCCGTGAGATACGGGTTAGTGAAAAAGAGGAAAACCTTCAACAAGATGGAAATGCACAGTAACTTTAACAGTGGACTGAAATATGCTAGAGATGATGAAGATTGGATGAGATAATGTTCAGTCTGTTGTTCATAGGATCTCTGTGAGTAGCAGTCTTTTTGATGGCATGTAACAGCAGCAACATAGAGATGTTTGTTGTGTTGTTAAGTACCATTGAGTTGAGTATGTCTCATACCAATCCTATGATAAAAAGCTCTAACAACACTTGAGGTCATTACTACTGTCATTCCGTCAATACATCTTGATGGTGATCTTCCTCTCTTTTTCTCACTCTCCATCTCTCCAAGCATGATGCCACATTCATTGGGATCGTCTCTTCTAGCAAGATGCCAAAGTATGATGCAAAGTGCCGAAATCTTTGTCTCCAAGGAGTGTTCTGGAAGCATTTTACCTAAAAAAAATTTTCTTATATTGGTAGTTTATGGGCTACTCAGTACTCTTCTCCAACACTACAACTCAAAGACATTGATTCTTCTGTCTTTGTACATTTATTGTCAATCTCTCACTTGAGTAGGAAGTTATTGAAAAGACCAAGGCCTGAATCAGGCACACCTTACTCTTCAAACTGACAACACTGCACATCAATATTTTGTAGAGATTCCTTACAGTGGACTTTCCCAGTGCAATACATCTCTTGAGCTCCTGATTGGCAGAAACAAGGAAGTTGACTGTTAATACAAGCAATATGAAATCACTGAATACTTAAGACTTCCTCCATCTATTATGATGTTGCCTGTTGATCCAGCGGTAAGGCCCTTTGTTCTCTTGATATTAAAATGTAATCTATATTTAAGACTAGAGTCTTTGATCTTCTATAATAATCATTTTAAGTCTTCCTTACTTACAACAAGTAATGTTGTGTTATCTGCATAATGCAGGTTATTGGTGGCATCTTCCTGTAATCCTGATACCATACTTCTCTTCAAAGAGTCCAGATTTACGCATTATATGCTCAGCATACAAGTTGAATAAGTATTGATAAAGGCTATATCCCTGATTCACACATTTCCTCATTTTAATCCAGGAAGTATCCTCTTACTTTGTTGCAATAACAGCTTCTTGGTCCAGGTATAGGTTTCACATACACACAATTAAGTGTTCTGGGATTCTCATTATTCTCAATATCAGGTATAATTTGTTATGATACACACAGTTAAATGCTTTTGCATAGTCAATAAAGCACAAATGGACATTCTTCTGATATTCTTCACCTTAACCCAGGGTCCATTTGACATCAGAAGTGATAAACTTGGTGCTACAGCCTCTTAAAAACCCACAGTGAAATCCTGGAAGTTTCCTGTATGTTTTAGCAATCTTTGGATTATCTTCAACTATGTGATGCACGCATTTTGGCACCAGCATCCTGGAAATTAAAAAAAAA
>NW_006399785.1:14862039-14863629 GCF_000299155.1 Elephantulus edwardii | reverse complement strand
TTGAAACATGTCAATTAATATCCCATCAATTCCTAACTATTATGTTTCACCAAAGCCTTCAGTGAAGCTTTAGCTTCTTCCTTCATTACCATTGACTCCTGTTCCAATGGTGCTTCCTGAAATAGTCCTAGTAAGGCCATTGTTCTGTATCTTCTTCCATAAGTCTTTCAAGCCCTCTGTACTTTATAGCACAAATTGTTTTACCTAAAGGGAGATCTGGGCTTCCTTATTCTGTGAAAGATTAAGCTCTCATCTGTTAGACAAAAGAAATCACAGAGGCACTTCATAAGAGAGTTCTGGATTTTACTTCTGCCTTTGATATCTAAGAGGTTGCCACGAATTAAAATCAAATTGTTGGAAATGGATATTCCATTTCTAAAGCCAATTCCAAAAGGCTGCCAAAAGAAGAAACCTATTTGTTGTGGAGGAAGTGCACCATTCTGCTCCTGACAGGAAAGGTCAGGGAAGCATACCTCACTCTCTGGACATGTGACAGGACGGACGAGTCCTCAGAAAGAATCATCATGCTGAGAAAGGTAGAAGGTCAGAGAAAGAGAAGACACCGCCGCCCAACACGACAGATTAACACAGTGACTGATACAATATGCTTGAGCAGATCAGAGATCGTGAGCACAGAGCAAGTCACATTTTTTTTTGTTGTTGTTCACAGGGTTGCTATAAGACATAGTCTTCTTAATAGCATGTATCAGCAATAAATGTATTGGCAGGCTCAAATATAATAGGGTGGGCAGGATGGCCCAGGATAGGGCACGGCTCAGGTCTGCTTTTCATAAGATCTCTTGGAGTTGTGGTTCACTTGATGGCACCTACTAAAATCAACATAGAAAAATTTATTGTTTTTGTTAGTTGCTGTTGAGTAAAGCACTACTCACCGCAACCCTATGGACAGTAGATCTGAACCCTATCCTGTCCTGTACTCCTATCCTGTACCGTTCTCATCATCTGACACGCTTGAGCTCATTGCTACAGGCATTGTGCCAATCCCTCTCATTGAGGGTCTTTTTCTCTTTCGCTGACCCTCCACCTTTCTGAGTATGATGTCTCTCTCCAAGGAATTACCTGTCCGAGCAACATGTT
Organism: Elephantulus edwardii; assembly: GCF_000299155.1. NCBI lineage: Eukaryota > Metazoa > Chordata > Mammalia > Macroscelidea > Macroscelididae > Elephantulus > Elephantulus edwardii. The sequence continues at coordinate 14,862,531 of NW_006399785.1, read as the reverse complement.
CAGAATATGTGAGATGGAGCTTCACCATCCTTTCCTCCAAGGAGAACTCTGTTTATCTGTTTATTACTTGGAAATTTCATGGGATATTCAGTACAGTAACAGCACAACTCAAAGGCATCAATTCTTTTGTCATCCTTATTCATTATTCAGCTGTCAGATGCATAACAAGTGACTGAAAAGACGATGGACTGAAACAGGCACACCTTAGTCTTCAAACTGACATCATTGCTCCTCAGTTATTTGGAGAGGTTCCTGACAACAGATCTTCTCAATTCCATGTCTCATGATCTCTTCACAGATGATACCGAGAGTGTTGATTGTGGATCCAAGTAAGATGAAGTCTCTGACAATTTCCATCTTTTCTCCATCATGATGTTGCTTATCAGTCCAGAGCTGGAATTTTGTCTTCTTGATATTAAATGTAGATGGATCTTGGCTAAAGCAGAGAATACCAGAGAAATGTCTATCTGTATTTCATTCATTATGCAAAGG
>NW_006399785.1:14859988-14860933 GCF_000299155.1 Elephantulus edwardii | reverse complement strand
GCACACAACAACAACAAGGATCCATATTGAAGGCAGCATAGTCTATGATTTCCTGTGGCAAGTGTTTCAAGTGCTCCCCACTTTCAGCAAGCAAGACTCTGTCTTCTGCATAATGCTAGCTGACGAGCCTTCCTCTAATCCAGAGGCCACAGTCTTCTTTGTAGCATTCTATGACTTCTACTAGATCTAGGGACTTCTACTGAAAAATGATACAATAATATCTACTGACATCTAGAGGGCTCCATGTAAACCAGTTTGTGAAATAACACATTTTTAGACATTTTTCAATTGATTATGATCTTTATACATTGTGTTTTGTTCAATGTTGTATTTCATATATTCCTTCATTAACATCGTGTTTTATATAATGATTTATATGAATTGTGTTTTAGATAATTAATCACCATTGATCTATGCCTACCATCATCCATTTTTTTTGGTCAGAATTGAATGTTTCCCATTCTTTGATCCCATTCCTCCCACTCTTCTCCCCTAATGAACAACGTAGAAACTCAGGTATCCTCGTGATTTTCCCCTCTCCATTTTCTGCCTCCTAGACTCTCACTTCTTCCCATTTTGGGGATTTCCATACACATCTTGCTAGTTATCCTTCCACTTAACTATAAAGGTCTTAAACAGTGTTTGCCCTGAGGTGACTGAGTTAGTTTGTTCAGAATAATACTCTAGACTCTTCCTTATTGTATAGTATTTTATAAAAGTGTTGCTTCTGAGTGCTGTATAGTATTCCACCTTGTGAATATATCACAATTGTTTGGTGGACATTTGAGCTGTTTCTGTTTTCTTGTTGTAAATAACACTTCTATGAACATGTTGTTGTTGTTGTTGTTGTTGTTGTTGTTATGTGCCATCGAGTTGCTTGCGACTCATAGCAACCCTATGTACAACAACCCTAAACTCTGCTCTGTCCTGTGCCAATCGCACTGT
>NW_006399785.1:14851556-14858398 GCF_000299155.1 Elephantulus edwardii | reverse complement strand
CAACTGACTGGAAGAGATCTGTGTTCGTTCCCATCCCAAAGAAGGGTGACCCAACAGAGTGTGGAAACTACAGAACAATATCATTGATTGCACATGCAAGCAAGATTCTACTGAAGATTATCCAAAATCGACTGGAATAGCACATCAGCAGAGAACTGCCAGAAGTCCAGGCTGGGTTTAGAAGGGGTCGTGGTACTAGAGATATCGTAGCTAATATTAGATGGATCTTAGCTGAAAGCAGGGAATACCAGAGGAATGTATATCTCTGTATCCTTGACTATGTTTCTATGAACATAGGTGTGCATATCTCCATCTGTGCTTCAGTTCTATTTTCCTTGATATGTCCCATTTATAGCAAATATTCTTTAAAACGGTTGGTTTGTGTAAGATTATAAAATATTTTTACTTGCAAAGATTCACACCTAGAGTTTTCAAAGAAAAAAAAATAGGCTTCAACACTATCAAAGCTTGGTTTGCTATGTTCCAAGTCTTGATCAGGATTATTTGCTATTTCTGTCATATCCAGCCAACTGTGAGCTTTAATAAAATCAGTAGTCAGTGATCTCCAGAGTACTAAAGAACCAAAATGTCAGCTTTAACACTAAGGTGCTGCTGATCCAAGTCATTACCTTCTTAATTACTTGCTATGTGTCTGAAAGTTTGAAAAATGGCTAATGGTGATGGATTAAAAATTCATGCCTTTGAGTTGTGATGTTGAAGAAAAGAATTGAATTGAACTGCCATATGAACAAACAGATCTATTTTTGGAGAAAGTGAAAACAGAATGCTCCTGGGTGGCAAGGGTGGTGAAACGTCATTTCAGAGTTTGGGAATGTTGTTTGGGAGATTCAGTCCTTGGAGAAAGACATAATTCTTGGAAAAGTGGATGGTCAGCATAAGAGGGGAAGACCTTCAACAAGACAGGTGGATATAGTGACTATAACAATGGGCTCAAGCATGTAGAAGATGTTAATTATGGAACAGGATAAGCCAGGGTTCCTATCTGTTGTTCATATAATTGTTATGAGTCACAGTACACTAAACAGAACATAATAACAATAAACTACTTGTGTATCTTTCACCAAATACAATGATTGGCACACTATTTTTTCATTTATAGTCTGAGTGAACAACATTTTATGTATATTTCAATTCATTCTCTCTTGTTTTACAGGATATTAGAAACATATTATTAGAACAAGATGAAGCTGGTAATACTTTAATAATGACCTTTTTGTGACATAATAATGAACACATGCTTTCATGCATATGAACTTAATGAATCCTTAAAATATCATCAAGTCAGATTTAATAGGCATTTGTATAGATAGAATGACTGAATCTGAGGGACAAAATACAATCTCATGGATATTCAAATTTAGTTCCTTTGACTTCAATCTCACTGACCTTTTCAGTGATGCATTGCTACTTCAGATTGTCCAACAAATGAAGTGACAAGTCGGTAACCTTTCAAAAGATGTCCCTCAGTGGATGGAATCATTAAACCTAAGATAAGAAAGTTCCAGACACCCTCTCAGGTAATGAAGTTCGTAAAATGAGTTGAGCTATAAAAGGGAAACTGAGAAAAGCTGGATAAATTGTGTATACTGCACTGAAACAGATGAGGGAGAGAATAATTTAAAAGTGATGTATGATAGGGTATTATGGTTATCACAAGAGTCCAAAATTAAGGTTGCATAGTGGAATGTACTTGGGGCGGTGGGAGGAGTGCGGGGGGATTGTGTACCAGGGAGGGAGTGTTTCTTTTACTTTTCAAAGAGAGGAGCGAACTGGGAGGAGGGGGGTGTTGGGTGGGGAAAGAAGTGCAGCAATGAATGAATGGAAATCCAAAATCTCTGTAAATGTTCACTAAATAAAAAAATAAATAAGAGGGAGACATAGTAGAATCTAGGTGGATCACTTCCTAGAGACACTAAGAACTTCAAGCTAAATTGGTTTTGGTTTGGGTAAAAAAAAAAACAAAACACAACAAAACAAAACACCAAAGCCTGATGCAAAACTAAAACCTAGGAAAGAGAGCCGTGTGGCAAACCAAGAGAAGTCCAGAAATAACCAAGATGCTGTGCAAGTCATTTTGTGAGGTAGGTCAGAACCGAGAGTCAACTGTGAAGTGAGAAATCACCATGAAGGAACATAAGCTGGGATAGATTGTGGCCATGGAGTTGACTCTGATTGTTTTTGCTATGATATTTAAGGAGTTTAGCTAGTACAAATAATTATGCCTCCGACTCAGAAGTTGATGATTTGAATATTCACCTTAGGGAGCTCTGGTGGCTTAGTTTTGCAATCCCAAAGGCACAGGGTTTGAAGCCACCAGCTGTTCTTCAAAAGAAGGATGGACAATCTCCTCCTATGTGATTAACTGTCTCTGAAAATCTGTCCAGGGGTCAGCTCTGGGGTAGTTCTGACTCAGTGATACACAATTATAACCGCAATACCCACAAATAAAAATAAAAACCTCAGACATGCGGTGTCTACTGTTTTTATATCCATGATTCAGCTCCCAGGACCTGAAACTACCTTCCATGCAAATGAAATAGGAGGAGAAAGAGGAAATACAAATTGTTGTCCTAAAAATGTCTTTCTATTCATTAGATGATTTCTTTCATTAAATCAGGCAATCATGACCCGGACGATTTCAGACGTTGATAAATGATATTGATCTCTGTTGAGAAGTAAGTACAAATTGGCAGGACTGCTTCCAGATAAAGTCCTGAAGGGAAAAAAGGATACAAAGGACAGCAGGCACTGAAAAGAGAGCAGGAGGCACTAAAGATAAGTGAGTCTGTTATGGATTGCATTGATTCCGCCAAAAGATAAGTGACACCCGAAATGCCGGTAGCTGTAAATTGGACTGTATTTGGAAACAGGATCTCTTTTTGGAGAAGTTTTCTGTTGGGTTAATATGAGGTCATACTGGAGAGCTTAAACTCTTCCGAATGGAGTGACATTGAAATGACATTAACAGACAGTACATAGTGGAGGAAGATCCCATAGGAAGATGCTTTCTGTGATTCAAGGAATGTCACAGATTGCTGAGGACCTTGAGAAGCTAGGACGTCTTGAGAATGCGTGATATACATCATCTTAAAACGCCTCAGAAGGGATCAACAAAGCACATATTGTGAGTGAGGCTTACAGCTTTCAGTCTGTGAGAGAACCAATTTCTGTTCTTGTGAGATGCCTGGTTTCTGGGGTTTTGTTACAATAAATCTAGCAAATTAAGACAGATGCCAACCTTGTCATTTACTCATCTTGGGAAAGTGAGGGTGTGAGATATGGGCCATGACACTGAGGGAGTATGATCCTTAGAAAAGGACATCGTATTTGGTAAAGTGGAAAGTCAGGGAAAATATACCTCCACCTTCTCAAGGATGGTGTCCTCCTCCAAGGAATAGCCTTTTGTTGCAACATATCCAAACATATCCAAAGTATGCAAGACCAAGGTTTATTTTCTGTTCCCCCTAGCAGTACTTTCCCCCTAGGCTGCACCTACTCCAATATCTGTTTGTTCCTTTGGTAGTCCATGGGATCTTCTGCACGCTTCTCCAACACCACAGTTCAAACACATCAATTCTTCTGTGATCTTTATTCATTGTCTGCCTCTCAGATACATAGTAAGTGACTGAAAAGATCATGGGCTGAATCAGGCTCACCTAGTCCTCAAACTGACATGACATGTATCTAGGCAATGCTATTCTTTGGCAAAGAACATCGTGCGTGGAAAAGTGAGGGGTCCATGAAGGAGAAGAAGACCCCCAATGAGACAGACTAGCATGGTGACTTCAGCAGTGAGCTCCAGTATGTCAGAGACAGGGACGATGGTACAGGATAGAGCAAGATTCAGGTTGGCTGTTCATAGGTCACTATGACTCACACTAGTCTTGACTGCACCTAACAACACCACAATGATTACAGTCAGCTGGAAGGCTCAACAATACAATAATAGTTTGTATTCTAAGGACTATTAAATGGAAAAACTTGGACCTAACTTATTTGTTCGTTCTCTTGGCTGTCCATGTGATGTCCAGTGCTCTTCTCCAACACCACAGCTCAAAAGGTGTCAATTCTTTTATGTCATTCATATTCATTGTCCAGCTCTCAGGTATATAGATGGCAATTGGAAAGACTATGGCCTGATTCAGACACACCTTAGTCCTCAAACTGACATCACTGCTCTTCAGTAATTTGGAAAGGTCCCTAACTATAGATTTTCCAAGTGCAGTGTGTCTCCTTATTTCCTGAAAGCTAGTACCAAGGGTGTTAAATGTGGATCTAAGCAAGATGGAGCTGTTGTCCATTTCCATCTCCTCTCCATCCATCATGAGTGCTTTTTGAAGGCAAGACTGATGAGGCTTCACCTCACATACTTTGGACATGTTGCTGGAAGGTCTTTTTCCTTGGAGGAGGGTATGATGCTGGAGATGATGAAGGAGAGGAAGACCCTCAACCAGGCAGACTGACATGGTGACTGTGGCAATGAGTTCTGTGTCAGGAAGTGTGAGGATGGTGCAGGACAGAACAGGGTTCAGATCTTGTGTTCATAGGGTCACCATGAGTCGTGCTCAACTCAAAGACTCCTAACAACAATAACAACCTTACTTGTACGAAAATGGAGGCAGACCTGGCTTTGTAGGTGGGTCTCATCAGTTGGTAAACGAAGAGTAACTTGAGAAACAGATTGCTCAAGATTAAGGGAAGAACTGGGAGGTAAAGAGGAGAAGAAGCAAGTCTCCCAGACACAGGAGTGGAAAGCCTGGAACGTATTCAGAAACTCTAAGGCTGCTTTGTGTTGCTACATTATTTTAAGTGATACACTTGATATGTTAAACAGCAAACAGCAACAACAAATATCAAACGCTTGGCTCAATTGGCGATTAAACAACCCAGGGCTGTTAAAAGAACAATAATACTAGAGAGATGTGTATCTTTAGAATAATCAACTATATCCAGTCAAAAGGGAAGCATTGCTCAGAAGACATGAAGGAATAGAATGGAAGGATCAGTGGAAATGAGAAATACAGGGGAGGAGCTGGGAGGGTGCAGTTGCGCAGTGGACATTACACCTGAAGGTATGAAACAAAGAGTGAATGAATGAAAACATTTCATTCAAATATATAAATAAAAATGAAAAACAACAAAATGACCTGGCTTGCCCAGTTCACAGGAGATGAGAGCTCAGTTCGTATTCAACGCTAAGAAGCAGCGATTCTACAAAGCACTACAAGAGACCATGCTCATAAATCAGATGAAGCTGTGTTTAACCAGAAAGCCTGCAGTTAGTCATGATACCGGTAATCTAACTTGATCTAAACAAGGCATTACACATATGCTGTCTAAGCTTTTTCTCTTCTAAAAATATCTCATTACCATCCACAGCAACAGTTCAATACAGATATTTTGTTTTTATGGCCCTTATTTTTGAAACATAAAAGGTTTTATGTTTCTAATCCCTAGATAATTTTTCATGGTATTTCTGTTTATCTTGCATTCTACTTCTCAGTTTAGGGGAGTGAGGGGAGCAATCATTTCAGAAAAATGTAAAGTGTTTTCAATCACTGTGACTGAGGTCTGGGATTTGCAGAATCTCGTAGCTGCTCTGATCTTAGACTGTTGCCCTGCACGGTAGGATTTACTCTGTTTAGATCTGTCCTCCATTGGTTTCTTGTACATTCTCTCTGGTAGCTCTTATTTTGTCTTGTGCGTTTTTCTAGAATGTTGCATTCAAGTGAAAATAAGTTCCACCAGTTTTGGTCACAACAATGGTATGGCTGAAAGTTTTTCAACATCAGGATTTTATTATACAAGAAAGTTACTACCCTATACTTATTCCCCCCCCCTACTGACTCTATTGAAGATTTGAGCAAAGGACTCAAGGAGATATAAACAGTAATAGAACCCTTGGGTGAGACAAAAAGTCACCTTACTTGATTGTTAACAAATAAGGAGCAAAGATATGAAATATGCAGAGATGCCCAGAGGTTAGCCTGACCATCAACTCCATCTACTGGAAAAATTAGTCATTGAAAACTCTGAGCACAGCTCTGCTCTGAACCCCCCTGGGGTTACCTTTATTGGAATTGCCTCCATGGGGACTAGTTTAGTGTAAATAAAACTCCATGTACATTTTTCAACAGAAAACTTTTTCTTTGTGTTTGCTTGGACCCTGTTGCCACCCAGAATCCCACACATAGAAGGTTCTTGCACTTGGTTTAATGTTCTGTCACTGACATCTTGAAATGCCTAGTCATCTTTCAACAAGCAACATCACATTTTTATTTTGCATGAATTCCCCCAGATTTTGTAGCATGTCCCTATTCATAGGAACTGAGATCCAAAATCCCTAAAAACTGACTAGCAACAATTTGTAAAAGTGGAATTAATTATGAATGGCGAAGTTCGCTGGCAAAGAACTGCTTTGTTTAACTTTCTTTTTGTTGTTTCCTAACCAAGTTAGAAATGTGAGAGTTAAATTAAGCGGTCTACAAAATTCTTAGCATAATTGAAAGACAGAAGAATAAGGAATAAGGGCACAAATTCTAATCATTCAGTGAAAGACTAGATCAAACCTGCAGGAACAGTATCATGAGCATTTGAGTTCAATGTGTTGTATTTAGTGATGTCACCATCAGGAAAAACTGGCATTGTCACATTAATCTGAACTAGAATTAAGAGCTCAGATATAATGGTTAGCATGGTGGTTATGAGTGTTAACCCATTGTTGATAAGCCCAGAAACTCCAAGAAGGCTTGACTATATTCTACATTCCCTGTTGTTGTTATTGTTATATGCTGTCGAGTCGCTTGCGACTCATAGCGACC
>NW_006399785.1:14841982-14849838 GCF_000299155.1 Elephantulus edwardii | reverse complement strand
TTTGTATTTCCATACTTGAAACTCAACCTCCTTTGCCTTTTCTGTTATCTAAATGTGTTCTGTTGTGCATAGGGTTTTCAGCGTTCTTCTATTTCAGGAGTGGATGAAATAAGTGGGTAAAAATGCGTGTGAGAAAGGCAGGGACAACACTGACATTAAAATTAACTCCACAATAAGGGATATATCTTTAACTTGCTGACCTGTCTGATACTTCTCTAAATCTGAACATTCACATTAAGACAGACTAGGAAGAAGGATTGGCCATCCACTTCTGAAATAGCAGGCCTACATTCCCTAGAAAAGGCCTTTTTTTAAAATTTTAATTTATTTATTTTTCATTTCAATGAACATCTACAAAGATTTTGAAATTTCAACAACTTCGCTATGTTTGAAAACAAACAGAGAATAATGCTTCCATTTGTAGAGTCAGTGAAAGCCTCCTTGAAGGAGTTAAAGGCTTTGATGGAGAAGGAGGGTCTGTATCAAGTTGACATGACCAGAAAGTGAGTTTCAAAGAAGAAACCTCTGTGAGCAAAGATACAAGGTGGCGGATGGGGTGGTGGGGAGGTAGCTGATTACAATTGGTGTGTGGAGAATGAGGCTTCCAGGTGTCTCCAGATGAAATGGAATTTCTTTTTTTTTTTTTTTTGTATAAAATGTCATCTTCTTTATTTTGCATACTTTAATTTTCAGAACAAAATAAACAAAACTCACAATACACAATATCCCACCCTCATTCTTGAGGTTGAGGCCAGAGTTACATTTCTTAAACTGAGACTGATAGACATTGTCCTTCTGAGTTGAATGCTGCCCTGACCAGCCTTCTCCTATCTCCCCTTCTGCTTTTAAACCATCTGCCTACAGTCCTGCATTCCCATATGCAGCCAGGGCTCCCCCAGCTCCAAGCTTTGCCACCTGATGAACCCCCCGTTTGGAATGTCATTACCCACTTCTTTCCTGCCTGCTGAACTCTGCCCGGGATAAGATGCACCTCTTTGCAGGAAGCTCTCTCGTTTCTGCAGGTAGTTTCCTGATTGTTAGTCAGTCCACTCATGCATTCCTCAGGCATCACTCTTTAGTCTGCCTGTCATTGCATGTCTATGTGACTTTCTACAGCTCTCAAGGGTGAAATCCAGTATATAAAGAATAAGCCAATTTATTCTCACTTTTCCTGTGAAGTCATGCATGGTCCTTGAGATCAGTCGCTGTTGCATTGAATCCAACACTTGGAGACTAGACTCCATGTGTATGAGAGAAGAACTGTGGCTGGCAAGGCTTTCTGAATAATTCAGATTTTACAAGTTAATAACCAGGCTTTTCTTCCACGGTACCTCTGTGTGGGCTCACATCACTAACCTTTTACACAGAAGCTGAGTATGCTCGTTGTTCACGCCACTTGGTGAATCTCTTACTCTTCCTGTGCTTGTTGTTATGTGCCATTGAGTCAACCATGACTCAGAGCATCCCTGTGAACCCGGGCCTGTCCTGAGCCAATCTCACCATCTCTGATAACTCCATTGGCACAGACACTGTGTCAATCCCTCTCATCTGGGGTTTTCTTCTCTTGTCCTGTTCCTCCACCCTTCCAAGCATGATGTCCTTCTCCAAGGACTGCTGTCTCCTGGCCATGTGCCCAAAGTATGTGAGATGGAGCTTCAAAATCCTAGCCTCCAAGGAGCAACCTGGTTTGACCCTCTCCAGGACAGACCTGTTTGTTCTCTTGGCAGTCCATGGCATGTTCAAGACTTTTATCCAGCACCACAATTCAAAGATCCTGATTCTTCTGTGATTCTTCTTCATTGTCTAGCTTGTAAATGTATGGAAAGTAATTGAGAAATCACAATCTGGATGAGACACATTTGATTCTATAGACTGATGTTATTTGTTGTTGTTGTTGTTATGTGCCGTCGAGTCGTTTGTGACTCATAGCGACCCTATGTACAGCAGCCCTAAACCCTGCTCTATCCTGTGCCAATCTCATTGTCTCTGACACACCCATCCCGATCACCCCAGTCACTGAATCAATCCACCTCATAGAGGGTCTTCCCCTCCTGCGCTGTCCCTCTACTCTACCCTGCATGATGTCCCTCTCTAAAGACCTGTCTCTCCTTACATGTCCAAAGTATGTCAGACGAAGCCCCAGAATCCTTGCCTTCAAGGAGTAGCCTGGTTTAACATTCTCTAGGATGAATCTGTTTGTTTTCTTGGCAGTTCAGGTTACATTCAACACTCTTCTCCAGCACCACAGCTCAAAGGCGTCAATTCTCCTTCTATCCTCCCTGGTCATTGTCCAACTCTCTGATGCATAACAAGTGATTGCAAAGATCATGGCTGATGTTATTAGTTTCTGTTACCTCCTGCACCCTGTGCAGAACTGCTGCTTTCATAGATGTAATTTTTTGCTGAAGTGTATTACGAAGCCTTTCTTCCATGGTACTGCTGGTTGTGTTTGAACTTCCAACTCTTAGGTTAGTTGTGGCTGTTGTTAGTTCTTATCGAGTCAGGTACAATTTATGGCATCCGTTCTCTGCTGAGCTGGCTCCAAAGGTAAAGTTTCCAAGGCCGTGACTTTTCATAAGCAGATTGCCAGGCCTGCCCCCTCCCTTTTTTAATTTTTGTATTATTAATTTTAATGAACATTTACAGAGACTTTGGATTTTCATTCATTCATTGTTGCACTTTTTTCTTTACCCCTCTTCCCCCCCCCCAGTTTGCTCCTCTCTGAAAAGCAAAAGATAAACTTCTTCGTTGGTATACATTCCTCCCCACCCTTGCTCCCTTTTCCCCGCTCCAAATGCACTCCACTATGCAACCTTATGTGTGGAACAGGCCTACCTTTTGAGACTTCACTGGATGGGTCTGAACCACCAGCATTTTGGTTTATCATCCACTGTCTAATCATTTGTACCACCCGACATTCTTATGGCTTTATCACTGAATGCAATCTATTCGTCCTGTCCAGGGACTCCTGACACTGGTCACTCACTCGTTTCCTGCCATCAGGTGAATTCTGACTGCTCAAATCCCCATCGGGGTTTTCAAGTCTGTAAATCACTATGTGAGGAGATGGCTCTTCTTGCTTCTGAAGAGCCACTGGTGAATTGAAACCAGCAGAGATGTGCAGCCTTTACGTTATCTTTGCAGCTTGCCACAGACTCCTACACCTTTCTACAGCACTGAGCTGGAGATTCTGGGAAGGCTATCAAATACTATATAATGACAATGTTTCAACAGGTATGAGTACTTTGTTACAGCAGTGCAAAACTTCCCATGATATCTCTCATACATTGCTCTTTTTTGCATATCATTTCCCATTCTATGCACATGCAGAACTCTTCTTAATCTTTGCATTCCCAGTTAAAATCCCACCTTTTCTAGAAGGACAATCTTGGATGCAAAGGGAAACAGAGTCACTTCCTCCTCTGTGATCATTCAGCACTTACCCACTGCAACTCTTTCTCCTACTTGACTGAAATATTCTTCAAGTTTATGTTTTATTCACCTTTACATTTCAAGTCCAGGTGAAGTAAACAGCATGGCAAAACAAGTAGAATAAAGAAAACCAGTTAAAAAAAATCAGCAAGGAGAGAAAAAAAACACAACAAAAACCAGGATACATTATAGAGACAAATAAAGAACTCAATAAAGCAGTTCAGTTTTATTATACACGATTCCACAAGTTACCAATTGTATTTTCTTTATTTCCAGGGAGAGGGGAGGGTAGAAGAGAAATAAACAAGTGTCTGTTTAATAGACTTGAACTATATGTGTTTGAGAGAAAAATCATGCTCTATACTGCTTTAAATGAATGACTGTATTGAATTTTAACACCAGGCTTCTCTTCCAAGGTGCTTCTGAGTGATTTGAATCTTTAGCTTTTCAGTTAATTGGTTATACCACCCAGGGATTCCGGGGAGAGGAAAGGGGGGTTTCTTTTCCTTAAATTGACAATCAGGCTCCATGGGAGACACGATCAGGAAATCAAATGGCACACTGCATTGGGCAAATCTGCAACCAAGAATCTCTTTAAAGTGCTAAAGAGCAAGGGTGTCACTTTAAAAAAAAAACAAAAAAAACTTACATGCAATTGATGCTAGCAGTGTTATTTTAAAATTGCTGCATATTCTTATGAAATTTGGACTGCTTAGAAGAAAGACTTCAGAAAAATTGATGCCTTTGAACTGTAGTATTGGCACGAAGATCAGATTGCCAAAAAAGAGAGAAAGGAAAAAAATATCTGTCTTGAGAAAAGTGAAGCCAGAATCAAACAAGGCTGATGAAATTTTGTCACACAGACTTTATTTTATTAGGAGGGATCAGTCCTTGGAAAAAGACACCACCCTTTCAAAAGAGAAAGGTGAGGGAAGGACAGGAAGTCCCTCAATGAATTAGATGGACACAGTGGCTGTAATGATGGGTTTGAAAACAGCAGAGACTGTGAGGATTACACAGGTTTGGCTAGAGTTTCATTCTGTTATGAAAAGGACTTTGATAAGTCAGGACTCACTCAACGACACTTAATAACCACACAACAATGGCTAAGTTTAATCAATTAAGAGTGTCTAACTGTGTTGCTTTATTTTGGGTTTGACTAAAACTCCAGGTTCTCTTTCTAGCATCATCCATGATTCCAAATATTCACATTTCCTCCCACTACTTGTTTACCTTTGGTCTATCTGGATGATGTTAGTTTCACTTGGAACATTACCTTGAATGGTAGGAAATACACATCCTCGAGATGGTACCAAGGCTGTTAGTTGTGGATCCAAGTAACATAAATTTAGTCATTGACAATTCCAATCTTTTCTCCAACTTTCATGATGTTAAGCAGCTCTGTTGACCTAGTGGTAAGAAGTTGTACTGCAAACTCAAAGGCACACAGTTGGAACCCACCAACTGCTCTGCGGGAGAAAGCTGTATAACCTCCTCCAGTTCCTTTGGTTGATGTTTGTGTTAGGTGCTGCTGAATCAAGTATAACTCATAGTGACTCGGTGAATAGTGGATCTCAATTCTGTCCTATCCTGTGTCATCTTCACACTTCATGAAGCACCAGAGCCCGTTTGCATCGGTCACCATGTCAATCCACCTGGTTGAGGGTCTTCCTCTCCTTCACTGACCCTTTACCCTTCAAAACATCATATCCTTTTTCAAGGAATAGCCCCATCTCAGCAACAGGCCTCAAGTATGTGAGGCAAATCGTCATCATCCACTCCTGCCACCCCGTCTCCAAGACATATTTGTTCTCTTGGCCGTCCATGGGATGTTCAGAGCTCTTCTTCAGCACCACAGCTCAAAGGCACCGATTCCACTTCTGCAATTGTTATTCATTGTTCAGCTCTCAGATGCACAGCAAGTAATCCAAAACTCCATGACCTGAATCAGACACACATTTGTCCTCAAACTGGCATCGTAATAATTTGGAGTGGTCCCTACCTGCAGCCTTTCCCAATGCAATGCATCCCCTGCTTTCCTGACTGCTGGTACCAAGGCATTTGATTGTGGATCCAAGTGAGACCGAGTTGTTGACAGTTTCAATCTCTTCTCCATCCACCATGATGTTGCTTACCAGTCCAGTGCTTAAGAATCTTTGTTTTCTTGACATTGAGACACAATCCATATTGAAGGATGGATTCTTTGATCTTTTGCAACAAATGTTTCAAGTCCTCTCCACTTTCAGCAGGTAAGGTTACGTCATCTGCAAAATGCAGCTTATTGATGAGTCTCATTCTGATCCTGATGTCACATTCCCCTTCATAGATTTTAGTTTATAAAATAATTTGCTCAGCATACAGATTGAACATGTATTGAGTGATAATACAACCCTGACACACTCCTTTCTTAATTTTAAACTATGCAGTGATCCCCTGCTCTGTTCTCACAACAGCCTCCTGACCAGGCGTAGTTTTCACATGAGAACAATTAAGTGCTCTGGGATTCTTATTCTTCTCAATGTCAGATACAACTTGTTTTGATTAATACAGTCAAATGCCTTTGTGTAAATTCCATTTACTGCCTCTGGAAACCTACTGGAGGGTCAGTTATGAGTTAGTTCATAACAAAACCAACATCATGATATTCCTGGTTCTCCCAGTGGAGAGGAATTTTGTGTTTCTGACATTGGGATACAATTCACAATGAAGGCTGCAATCTTTGATCTTCTACGGCAAACATTTCCAGTCCCCCTGACTTGCAGCATGCAAGGCTGTGTTATCAGCATTATACAAGTTGTTGATGAGATTTTCTCAAATCCTGATGTTCCTGGTGTCATGTTCTTCCTCATAAAGTGTGGTTTCTAGAAATTATTTACCTACTGGACAGATTGAACAGGTATAGAGAAATGACAAGGCACCAAAGCACACCTTTCTTGACTTTCAATCTTGTAGTGTTTCCTTACTGTGTTCAGACAACAGCTTTTTTTCTAAGGTTTGCAAAAATATAACTGAGTGTATTGGATTTCCATTTTCCTCAATTCAAGTCATAATTTGTCCTGATTTACACAGTCAAATTCCTACGAATAGTCAATAAAATACTAGTAGATGTCCTTCTGGTTCAGACAAGTTCCATCTAACATCAGCAATGATACCCCTAGCGCTATGGTCTCTTCTAAATCTAGTCTGCATCTCTGACAATTCTCTGTCATTGAACTGTTTTAGCTATTTTTAAAAATAATCTATGGAAGGATTTTACTTGTATGGGATCTTAAAGGTGTTGTTCATGAATATGTAACAATTTCGTATTATGTTGGATCACTTTTTGGGGAGAATGGAAACAAATAGGGATCTCCTCCAGGCTCTTGTCCGGGTAACTGTCTTCCAGATTTCTTGACTGTGTTGTTGTTGAGTACCATCAGGTCACTGCTGACCCTCCAGGAGGTTTTCAAAGGCTGTTAATAGCATGGAAGGAAATTGTTGAAACATGCCATTTGCTATTCCATCAATTCCAGGGAACTTCATTTTGCCAAGTCTCTCTCAGAATATGTAGTAATTTTTAAAAATTATTGCTCCTTAGTGTTGAGTAGTATTTGATCATGTGAATATGCCACACTTTCTCAAGCCATTCATCTGTGGTTGGACATTTGGGCTGCTTCCATGTTCTTGTGATGGTGGATAATGCTGCTACAAACAATTTGTGTAAAAAATCTCCCTTTGTGCCTGAGTTCTAATTTCATTAGGGTATATTCCTAGCAGTGAAATAACTGGGTCATATGGAATGTCTTTCTTCAGCTTTTTGAGGAAATGTCAAACTGCCCTCCTTAGTGATTGGACCATTTTACAGAGTCCAACAGTGTATGAGAGTGCCTATCTCTCCACATCCTTGTCAACATTTATTGTTTTCTGTCCTATTAAACTTTGCCACTGTTACTGGGGTGAGATGGTATCTCATTGTGGTTTTTATTTTCATCTCTCTTCTAGCCAGTGATTTTGAGCATTTCTTTACGTCTCTGTTGACCATCCGAATGCCTTCCTCTGTGAAAAGTCTTTCCATGTATTTTACCCGTTTTGTAATTGGGTTATCGATCTTTTTCTTTTGGAGGTCCAGAAGTATTCTGTAAACTTTTGTTGTTAGACTTTGTCTGAGATGGCATTGTCAAATGTTTGTTCCCAGTGGGTAAGCTTTCTTTTAACCATGTTGGAAAAAGATTTTAATGAGCACAGATATTTAATCTTTATAAAGTCTCATTCATCAATTTTATTTCCTCCAGAGTTTGCATTTGTATTTGGCAGTCTCTTTATGCCATCGGCTAAGCCTTCTACGCTTGGTCCATTTTGTCTCTTATCAACTTTACGGTTTTGGGCCTTACTCTCATGTCTCTGATCCATCTCATCTCATTAATGCCTAGTATGTCAATATTCAT
>NW_006399785.1:14831313-14840757 GCF_000299155.1 Elephantulus edwardii | reverse complement strand
CTTGCTCATATGTTGTTTCATGAAATTCTTCTGTGTCTTCCAATTCCTTTCGATACAGTGACTCAGTATATTCCTTCCATCTTCTTTTGATACTTCCTGGATCATTTAACATTCTGCCGAAAGCATCCTTGATTATAACATATCTGGATTTATTTTCTTTCAGGAGATCCATATCACCATTCATTCTTACTTTTGTAAAAATGATGAATTAAGCATTAATAAAGCATACTTTCTGTGATGGTAAAAAAAAGTTGCATGTCTTTTTTTTTATTGCTTGAAGCATGATCTACATAATCAAATATCTTTACACAATCAATAAAGCACAGATAGACATTCTTCTAGTAGAGAGAAGCATTAGCAGATATTCTAGAGATCTTGATCGTTTCTAAATAGCAGCATTTGTAGTGCATATGGGCAAAGGCCATAGTTTGACCAACATTACAGTTTTGACTGTGAAGTATTCTCTCTCATCATCCACACTGCACAGTACAGTACCTAGAACACACAGACCCAACAGTCTGGGATTAATTTTAAGACTAATTTGTGTTAATTATGAGGGTAGTTGTGCCACAAGTTAAATGTAAATTAAGATCCCATATCCGTGTTTGTTTCATTCAAACAAATTTTGTCTCCAAACCTGTGTGGTGCAAATTATAATTACTAATGTCTCTTGTTTGAGAGTAGAGAGTCAGGGAAAAAAGAGGAAGACCTTCACTGAGATGGACTGAAACTGACTGCAAGTATGGTATTAAACTCATCAAAGCCCGTGAGGATGGGGAAGCATGAGGAGAGGGTTGTTTTGGGTTGTTGACCGGGTTGTGTGTGTGTGCATCTGTTTAGGATATATAAGATTGTTGTGAATCAGAAATTGATGGCACCTAATAATAATTTTCATTTTGTTTCTTTGGATCGCCAAAAGAACAAATAGATATGTCTTGGGCAGAATGTAGCTTGAATGCTCTTGAGAGGCAAGAATGATGAGGCTTTGCCTCACACACATTGGGCATATTGCTAGGATGGGCTTTTCCTTGGAGAAAGACATGATGCTATGAATGATTGAGGGTTAGCACAGAGGAAGACCCCAACCTAGGTGGACTGGTATGGCGACTGCCACAATGGACTCTAGAGCATCAGGAAGGGTGAGGATGGCACAGGAGAGGACATGGTTCAGATCTATTTTTCATAGGGTCACTATGGGTTGTACTCTACTTGATGGCACATAACAACAACAATAAACAAAAACAAATTACAAGGTGTTTTTGAATGATGTCACTTTTTATGAAAAAGTACTGCAGAGAAAGTAGAAGTATTCAAGTTTGGCAAGGGGATTACAAGACTTTTTAATTTTAATTAGGTTGGTCTGAGTTGGTTTCACTGGAAAAGAGACATCTGAACAAAGCCTGGCAGGAGAAGAAGGAAAGTATGCTGGGAACACAGCGAATAGATGGGTAGGCAGAGGGAACAGCTGGTGTGCACTGTGGCCCACACCTCACTGCGGTGGATGCACTCATGCCAGGTGAATTCAAAAGCATCACTTGATTTAATTCCTACAGTAACCTTGTTTAGAAGACTTCACACTTTCTGTTTTCCTGGCAAGGAAACTGAAGAACTTCCTCCGTGTTATTTTGTTGATAAGCAGGCTTAGGCTCAAACAATCCCATTCTTCCATCAACACACAGTTTTAAGGGGTGGAGTGAGTGAGGAGAGATAATATGCTGAAAGGTTGAACTCATTTCATTTCAAAAATTCAGAAAGCAAAAACTCATGCTCAGTTAACGTGTGCCAGCCCCCTAATTCCGATAATGACCCTTTGCCAGTCTCTCCTTGCTATCTGAGTGTTAACTGTTTAGTAGCAGACTTTTTTAACAAGCCCATAACATTGCTATTACATGAATTATACATGGCTTATAAAATGATTATTTAGTCAGCGGAAAATTAAATCTGTCAGTGTTTTCTAAATCTGAGCTAGGACATTCATCAGAAAAAAAACTGTTAAATTTTTAATCAACTATTCTGTGGTTGATGTAGCTATCAGCCTAAATTGCTCTTTCTCTGCCATCCCCCTTGTTGCAGAATATAGTGTAGAATTACCAGCTCTACGACACTAATTGATTTTTTTTACAAAGATTTAAGACAGAGAGACAAGCCATCCAGCATTGAAAGAGAAAGGGGGGAAAAAAGTTACGAGTTTCAAAGGCACATTTTGCATATAATGAGTGGTAATTTATTATTTCTCATTTTCTTGATTTTTCTCCCTCTGATCCATGACCTCTACTGCTGTGGAATTAAATTAGCAATTTATTCTGAGCCTCTTTGCTGCAATGGTCCTCAGAACAGGAGCTCACTTCAGACAGAGAGATCACACACAGAATATTCAGCCCCTCAAAGAGTAAGATCATTAAATGATATAGTACGTTGTTGTTGTTGTTAAATGCCATTGAGTTGTAGACAACTCATAGCGACCCTATGAATGAAAGACCTGAACACCTGTATAACTTTGGTTGTTTCTCCAAGTTCATAGGGTTTATGGAGGCAAGTTATTTTGGAAGTGGATGCCACTCCTGCTTCCAAGCTTGGTTTAATTGGGAATCTCCACCAAACACTGTCCACCATGAGTAACCATTACCACATTTGACACATCAGAGTCACCGTGTTTAGCATCACAGCAACCATGAGTTACCTCTGTACAGTGATGCACAGACCAGTGCTATACCCCTTAGAAGAATGTCTGACAAAAAACAAACAAACCCAATTAAAAACAACAACAACAACAAACAAATCCAAAGCAAACCATAGTAAGTGTGGGAATGGGGGACTCAAAGAATAGTACAAGAATCAGAACTTCCATTTGTATATCAGTACTATGTGGTGGTGGTTATGTGCTATCAAGTTGTAACGGACTTGAACTGACCCTCCAGTACCTGATCCAAGCCATGGTATTGTCAGGTGCTCCCTATGCTTCTGAAAGTTGGACAAAGAACAAGGAAGAATGGAGAAAAATTGGAGCTTTGAATAGTGGTGCTGGTGAATAGTATTGAATATACCACGGGATGTCAAAAGAAGAAATGAATCTGTCTTGGAAAGAGTTCAACTAGATTTCTTCTTAAAGACAAGAATGGTGAGAGTTCATCTCGGATGCTTTGCGCATGTTCTCAGAGGGCATAGTTCTTGGTGAAAGATGTCATTCTGGGAAATAGAGTGGGCCACAGAAAGAGAGGAAGATCTTCCCGGTAATGAATTGACATGGCAACCGTAATTAGGAGCTTACCATGGCAGCAGTCATAAGGCTAACCCAGGATATGACAAGATTCTCATCTGCTGTTCATAGGTTTGCTATGAGTCTTGGTCGACTTGATGACATCTAACATCAACGACTTTCCTGTATGGTAGGAATCTTTCCTTCACCATCATTGAAATTGTTGTTGTTGTTGTGTGTATCAAGTCACCTGCGACTCAAGTGACCCATATGTACGTACAACAACTCTGAGCCCTGCTCTATCCTGAGCCAACCTTATTATCTCTGACACACCTACTACCATTACCCCACTCACTGAGTCAATCCATCTCATCAAGGGTCTTCTGGGTTGTTAGATGGATCTTGGTTGAAAACAGAGAGCACCAAAGTGTGTTTTATTGTATTTCATTGACTATGCAAAGGTACATTTAACTGTGTGGATCACAACAAATTGTGGCTAACTCTGAGAAAAATGAGAATCCCAGAACACTTGATTTTGCTTATATGAAACCTGTACTTGGACCAGAGGGTTCATCAAAACAGAGCAAGGGAACACTGTATGCTTAAGATTGGGTTGTATGCCAGGGATATGTCCTATCACCTCCATACCTTTGCAATCTATATGCATAATAGATCATCCTGGAGGCTGGGCTCTGTGAGGAGGCATCAGCATTGGAGAAAGACTCATCAACAACCTTTGTTATACAGATGACACAATCTTGCTTGCTGAAATTGAGAAGGACCTGAATCACTTATTGCAGGTCAAAGACTATAGCCGTCAATATGGATTGAAGCTCAACATAAAAAAATAAAACAAAGATTCTTAACACTGGGCTGATTGGCTGCACCATGATAGATGGGGAAGAGATTGAGATTGTTAACAGCTTTAGTTTGCTTGGCTCCACAATCAACACTCTTGGTACCAGCAGCCAGGAAATTAAAAGAAGCAGTGGATTGGGAAAGTCTCCGGTCAGGAACATCTCCAGAAGACTGAAAAGCAATGATGCCAGTCTGGAGACTAAGATGTACCTGATCCAGGCTACAGTCCTCACAATTTCATGCATCAGAAAGCTGGACAATGACTAGGGATGATAAAATGAGAATTGATACCGTTTGAGTTTGGTGATGGAGAAGAGAATTGATTATACCATAGATTGCTATGAGAACAAAAAGTTTTGTTCAGAAGAGAGTGAGACCAGGGTGCTCCCTGGAGGCGAAGGTTCTGAAACTCCATCTGACATACATTGGGCATGTTGCAAGGAGGGACCAGTCTGTGCTTGGGCAGATGCAGTGACAGTGCAAGAGATGAAACAAAACAGAGAAAGCGATTAAAAGAGACATAAAATGACTTAGTTGATAGCTTTTTATTGTTTCTGCCTCCTTTTGTTTTTCAGTATATTTTAAGTTAGAATAACACCAAAGAACAGCTTTATTTCTCTTTTTTATTCACAGAAATTTATATATTTGTTGGCAGATTGTTTCAAGTTTGTTTTACGTTTATACAAGTTACGCAAACATGTAGACACAGGTAAAGAAGGTAAGGTTGGACTGAGAGGCTTCTGCACTTACGCTTAGGTAGTAAAGATCTGTCTGGAAGCAGGAGTCGAAAGATTCCCTCTCCACCCAAGTCACTGCGTCAACACTCTCCAACCCCAGTTTCCAGCTGCTGTTACACTGTGCAGAAGGGATTCTGCGCAACTCAAGATCCTATTGTTTTGCCTGACTTTCTTAGGCATGGCTTTCAGTTGACAATGACTGGTTCATCTGGCCTGTTGCTGGGTGCCATCTATGTGACTGTGACTCACAGCGACACTATGAGCAACAGACCTGAACTTTGCCCTGTCCTGTATCAATCTCACTATCTCTGATATGTTAGAGCTCATTGTTATTGCCACTGTGTCAATACACCTTGTTGATGGTCTTTCTCTCTTTCTGTCACGCACTAACTTTCCAAGAACGATGTCTGTTTTCAAAAACTTTGTCTTTTTCCAAATGTATGAGATGAAATCTCACCATCCTTGTCTGTAAGGAGTACTCTGGCACTCCAAGGTATTGGATTTCCTCCAAGGCAGACAAGTCATGTAAACTGTTGTTGTTTACTGTCAAGTCAGACCTGACCCAAAGCTGACCCTCTGGCAGGTTTTCAGAAGCAATTAATTGCAGGGGAGGAGATTGCCCATCCTTCTCCCATTCAGCAGCTTGTGGATTTGAACTAGGTGCCTCCAGAATTGCAGCACAGCTTTTTGCCACTAGGCCACCAGAGCTCCCTCATAGACTGTTGTTGTTATTAAGTGCCATTGTGTAATAGACGACTCATAGCGACCCTGTGAACGAAAGACCTGAACACTTGTATAACTTTCATCCTTTTTCCAAGTTCATCAGGTCTCTGTAGGCAAGCTGTTTCGGAAGTGGATGCCACTCCGGCCTCCAAGCTTGTTTTAATTGGGGAGCTTCACCAAACACTGTCCATGGGTACCCATTCTGTCATTTGACTCATCAGTGTCTGAGTGTTTAACATCACAGCAACCAAGAGTGACTCTGTACAGCAAATGGACAGACCAGTGCTACACCACTTAGAAAAATGTTAGTAATCCTAAAACTTAACTATGCAAATAACCCGATAATCCCTTCAGCCAAGAGGCAGATTCATACGCAGTGGTGCTAGGGGAAAGCCTACGATTGAGTCTGCATTTCTGACCCTCCTCTAGGGGGTAATGATACTGCTATTCTACAGGCATCACTTTGAAGGAGACACCTCTCTTCTTATCAGCTCTTCATACACAATTCAATAACACCAATTACATTCATTAGTTTGGGCGGTGCACTTTTCAACACTAACAGGTGCTTGGGTGCCTCTTAACCTGTTTTCTTTCTTTACTTTTTTTTTCTTTAATGAGTAGCCATGGTCTTTGCAACCACTTGTTATGCATCGGAGAGTTGGACAATGACTAGGGAGGATAGAAGGAGAATTGATGCCTTTGAGCTGTGGTGCTGGAGAAGAGTATTGAGGGTACCATGGACAATTAAGAAAACAAACAGATTCATCCTGGAGAGGGTTAAACCAGGCTACTCCTTGGAGTCAAGGATTCTGGGGCTTCGTCTGACATACTTTGGACATGTTGTAAGGAGAGACAGGTCTTTGGAGAGGAACATCATGCTTGGGAGGGTGGAGGGATGGCACAGGAGGGGAAGACCCTCTATGAAGTGGATTGATTCAGTAACTGGGGTAATCAGAATGGGTGTATCAGAGGCAATGCGATTGGCACAGGATAGAGCAGAGCTTAGAGCTGTTGTACATAGGGTCGCTATGAGTCGCAAATGACTCGATGGCACCTAACAACAACAACAACAACAACAATGAGTAGCTATTTTCTCACAGTTTGTTGTTGTTAGGTGTCATCGAGTCGACTAGGACTTACAGCGACTGTATGAACAACAGATCTGAACCCTCCTATCCTGCACCGCCCTCACCAGCTCCGATCTTCTTGAGCCTGTTCTTACAGTCACTGTCAATCCACCTTGTTGAGAGTCTCCCCTCTTTGACTGACCCTCCACTTTTCTCCAAGACAAGTTTGTTTGTTTGTTTGTTTGACCAGCCTGTTTTCTCATCTCCCATTCTCTGGAATAGCGTTTAAATCATAGACTGCTGACAAAAGAAAAAGAAGAAAAAAAAGTCTTAGAAGAAGAATAACCAGACTACTCTTCAAAACAAGGATGGTGAGGCTTCATGAGCCGAAGGCAGCTGATCGGGATGATATTAGATAGTGGAGAAGGTCAGTGGAAAAGAGAAAGATGCTCAATGCCATCAATTTACACAGAGTATAACAGTGGGTTCAAGTGTGGCAGGGATTGTGAGGAATAACTGTATGCTGTACACAGGCCTACTGTGAGCTGGGGTCAATTTGAGAAAGTCCAGCAACCCCAGGCACAGGGTAGCAGAGGGTTTAAGTCTGTTGTTTACAGGACCACTTTGAGTCACAGCTAACTTGATGGCACCTAAGGGAACAACAACAACAACAAGGCCTCCAGTTTCTGTTTGTGGGATGCTGCTGTTAGAACTAAAATCACATTATGTGTGTAGCATGTTTAGCACAGCAAGCTATGAGATGTGTGTTCCACAAACGCAGCTGTGACTTTCATGACTATCAATTTATTTATACATAACAAACCAACAGACAGGAGATAAAAAAACGTATTGCGATGGGAAAGTCTGCTGTTAGGGACCTCTCTAAAGTACTCAAGAGCAACGGTGTCTCTTTGGAGATGAAGGTGTGCCTGATACAGGCCATGGTTTTTGCAATCACTTGTTATGCATCGGAGAGCTGGACAGTGACTAGGGAGGACAGAAGGAGAATTGACGCCTTTGAGCTGTGGTGCTGGAGAAGAGTATTGAATGTACCATGGACTGCAAAGAAAACAAACAGATTCATCCTAGAGAGGGTTAAACCAGGCTGCTCCTTGGAGTCAAGGATTCTGGGGCTTCGTCTGACGTACTTTGGACATGTTGTAAGGAGAGACAGGTCTTTGGAGAGGGACATAATGCTGGGTAAAGTAGAAGGACAGTGCAGGAGGGAAAGACCCTCTATGAGGTGGTTTGCTTCAGTGACTGGGATAATCGGGATGGGTGTGTCAGAGGCAATGCGATTGGCACAGGATAGAGCAGTGTTTAGGGCTGTTGTACATAGGGTCGCGATGAGTCGCAAATGACTCGACGGCACATAGCAACAACAACAACAACAACAACAAACAGTAGGGGTAAGGGTAGAACTGGGGCAGGCAAAGATGTGTGCCTGGGAACTGACAAGGCAAGTCTAGTCTTCTCCTGAGTTCTCTGGAATACCCCAGGGCTGCCCATGTTTATTTAGAGACTCAGCTGGAAAGTCAGCAATTATCTGATTTATGACCATTCCACAAAGGACTTCTGTTTCCGAAGTATGTATCTTTAAGTGTATCTGGACTCAAGGGGGCAATTCTAACTCGCTGTTATCTGGATTGTGAGATATTTAAAATGGAATGTATGACACGAGGAGGTAATTATGTGTATGCTGAACATATGGTGGAGACTACATTTCTCGCGCTGAAGGAAACAAGTCCAAATGTGTAACGTACACACATTCTCCCTCCTCTAAATATACAGATTGGATGACGCTGTGGCAACATTTTGTTAAGGACCAGAATCCCAGAGAAATCGCTCACAACACTTCATAGGAGGAACAGATGGTCGTTGTCCCTCCTGGTCTGGAGGTATTTCTGGCTGTCATGTGGTTGTTCTATAAATAAAAAGCACGGAGAGACAGTTGAAGTTAAGCCGGTGGCTGCATTCTCAGACTTTACAAAGGAAAGTACTGTGAAAAAATAATAAAAGTCTGACTGGTCTAAAGACAACTCTATCACTGAATCCGAGGGCTGGAAGGTGCCTTGCATAACCAGCAAGCCCATCTGTTCCTTCTAGGTGAAACCTTCTTACGTTAAGTTGACTTTGACTTTTAAAGACCTTCAGAGGATAAGCCGGAATTCCAATAATAACATCTGTGGCATTTAAAAACCTTCATCGTTGTCGTAATTCCAGCTTATAACCTATAGAGTTTGCATCCAAACCACCCCCACAAAGCCAAACCAAAACAGAACCTCTGTAATTGTGTTGATTCTGCCCGTAGCATCACTGTAGGACAGAACAGACCTGCTGCCTAGGATTTCCACGGTTTTCCTGCAAAGGGTGAAGCTCAGCTAGAGTGTTTCTTGGAGACAAGGACGGTGGACTTCATCTTTAATGCTTTGGACATGTAGCTAGGTGAGACTGTTACTCTGGAAAAGGAACAGCTTGCTTGGAAAGACAGAGAAACAGCAAAGGAGACGAAGCGCCACAATGGATTGACTCTGGGGCTTCAACAGTGGGCTCTGGTGTCTTAAAGATGCTGAGGATGGCACAGGATAGGGCAGGTTTCAGGTTGGCTGTTCATAGCGTTGCCTCGACTCGATGGCTCCCAACCACCACCACCACCACCACCACCAAAAGACCTGACGGAAGCAGAATAACTCCCCGTCAACAGATAGATGAGTGGATTTGAATTAACTAATCTTTTGGTTAGCAGGTAGATGCCTTAACCGCATTGCCACTGTTAACATCTATTAATTCATCCCAGTTGCCTTTTTCAGGAGAAAGATAGATAATGTCCTCCTATGCAATTTACAGCCTCAGGGGGAAAAAA
>NW_006399785.1:14825638-14829859 GCF_000299155.1 Elephantulus edwardii | reverse complement strand
GGGTCAAATGGTATCTCTATTTGCAACTTTTTGAGGAAGCGCCATACCGCTTCTAATAGGGTTTTGTGTGTTTTATAACAGTCCCTCCATGTCTGTGGTCTCTGAGAGACCCTCCTGAATGGCTACCTCATGTTCTGGGTTCCTACCTTGTTACCTATGGTCTCAGTGGCTATGATAAGATCTTGAGCCTCTGAAGCATATTCTGTATGAATACTTGTGAATAAAGCTTCTCTTTTCCTAATGCTAGTATATTAGGACTATTTAAGCTGATCAGTAATTCATAAATGCATCCTGACCCTGAGACCCAGCCTTGTTTGACAAACTTGAGTCGTGACTATAGCTCCAGCTTCTTGTTGTCTTATCCTTGGTGTAGGACCATGTATCCCCATATCAAGACGTGCTGTGAGTTTCCGTTCTGAGACCTGGGAGTAGCAAATTCTATTTACACTTTGTTCTTCCTCCTTGAGTCATACTTTCTCCTGTGAACCTGAGAGAACATTCAAGACTCTCATAAACATTGTTTGACTCAAACTTCAGACAGTCAAGTAGTTTGTGCTCAATTATCTCATCCCTCTACTTCTCTTCCTAATTCCCTCCCCATATATTTCATTCCTTCTCTGAGTTATGAGTTTAGAAAACCCATAATCAAGTCAGGGTTTTTCCTGGTCTTTTGTAACTTTATTGGCACCAAGATGAGAGAAAATGTTAACGAAGCCCCCAGAAATTTCCAGGCCAGGTAATTTTCATTCACTAGGTCTTTTTCCTCACAGCTGTACTAAAAGGTATGATTTTGTTGTCTCCATTGTGCAGAAGAAGGAACTCTGGTAGCCGAGTGCTCAGGAGCTGTGCTAGCGACCCGAGGGAATGTAGTTTGGATCCACAAGTTGATCTGCTGGGCAGTTTGAAAAGCAATTTCTTCCCATGCAATTTCTTGCCTTTGAAAACTCTCTAGAGGGTAAGCTGTGTGTCGGTTCCCACTTGACCATGCAGCAATAGGTACAGCTGAGTGATTGCAGTCCGAGTTGCTGAATATTCGGCTCAGGGTACAGAGGTGGAAATGGGAAATAAGACGAGGACCGCACCCGTGTACTCTATCTCCCAGGCAGTTCCTCAGCGTGGTGCAACATTCCTTTTATTCCTGTATTAGCTGTTCTCTCATCTACCTCCAACTCATGTTGGCCCATGTAGAATGGAATCAGACAATTGTGATCCCTAAAACTTGCAGCGTTTGATTTTTCTGAAGTAGATCAATGGTGTCACTCTGGAAATTAGGGTGTTCCTGATGCATCCCATGGTCTTTGCAATCACTTGCTATAAAGCAGAGAGCTGGACAATGACTAAGGAGGATAGAAGAAGAATTGATGCCTTTGAGCTGTGGTGATGTAGAAGAGTATTGAATGTACCATGGACTGCTAAGAAAATGAACAGATTCATCCTGGAGAGGGTTAAATCAGGCTGCTCCTTAGAGGCAAGGATTCTGAGGCTTCATCTGACATACTGTGGACATGTTGTAAGGAGGGATTTGTCCTTGGAGAGGGACATCATGCTTGGGATTGTGGAGGGACAATGCAGGAGAGAAAGATCCTCTATGAGGTGGATTGATTCAGTGACTGGGATAATTGGGATCGGTGTGTTGGAGACAGATTGACACAGGACAGAGCAGGGTTTAGGGCTGTTGTACATAGGGTCACTATGAGTTGCAAGCGACTCAATGGCACATAACAACAACAACAACGGATCACCTCTAATTTGTTTCTAGTCTGCCTTAGTCTAGATATTCTATTGAAACTGTATAGCATCCTAGCATCATACATATTTCTACTGCTAGATGGTCTACCTCAGCCTAGTAGAAGTTCTACTGAAACTTGTTCAGTATCATAGTCACACACACACACACACACACACACACACACACACACACACACACACACTCACATTCCCTCATACCCCTCCAATGACAGATAGGTGGTGGCTATGCGTCAGATACAACAAGAGAGATTTTGAACCTAGTTCTCCTATGTGGAAGATATGGAAGATAAAAATTTTGCCACCGAATCATGTGTCCTTTGTACCTCCAACAACCTGCATCATTTAGAAGATACTACCCTGCTCACCGAAGCTTAGGAGGACTTGAAGCATTTGCTGTAGTAGGTCAAGGACTGTAGTCCTCAATATAGAATGCTTTTCAACACCAAGAAAACAATGATTCTTACCACGAGACCAATCAGGATCATCGTGACAAATGGAGAAAATATTAAGATGGAGAAAATAATTTCAACTTGCTCAGATCCACAAGCAACAGTCTTGGTACCAGCAGTTGGGAAATTGCAAGATACATAGCAGATAAGAGCAATGCTGTCAGTCTAGAGACTAAGGTACATATATGATCCAGGCTTCTCATTGTTTACGTGTATCTGAGAGCTAGATAATAAATAAGGATGATAGAAAAAAAGATAATGATTTTGAGTTGTGGCACAAGAAAAGTGTACTGAACATACCATGAACAAAAAGCTCTATCCTAGAGAGGAAGAAACTAAGTTTCTCTTTTAAGGAAAATATTCTGAACCACATCTCACTTACTTTGACCAGGCTGCCAGCAGGAGCTAGTCCTTGGAGAAGGATATCTGCTTGGAAAGGCATGAGAGGAAGATCTGGGGTCATGAGCCAGGTGTGTCAGAGATGGCAAAATGAGTTACTATTGTTCATAAGGTTGCTATGAACTGTATTTGACGAAACAGCACATAACAACAACCACCTCCTTACAAGGTTTGTTCTCAGAAACTAAGGGACAAACATGTGTTTTCTAAAGCAAATTGTAAAACTCACTTCACTTGAGAATTGAATAAGTATTGAATGATAATCCCTATGTCTGCTCACTTATTCATGTCTTTATTTTTCTTCAAAATGGTAATGAGAATGAAGGATATAGTGGATACTGTGCAAGTCATAACTTTTTCATAGTCTTTAAATGTCTCTCTCCTGATCTCCATCTAATCGTATGTAGTCAATCAAACTGCCTTTAAGCCTTACTTTTCAGACCTAAAGAAATAGGGAAATGACCTATCTATGAGTATTGTTATGAGATAAATAAGTACTATTGGAGTGTGGAGGGACAGCACAAGAGAAGAAGACCCTTGATAAGATGGATTGATTCAGTGACTAGGGTAATGTGGGTAGGTGTGTCAGAGACAATAAGAATGGCACAAGACAGAGCAGGGTATAGATCTGTTGTACATAGGGTCGTTATAGGTTGCAAGTGACTCAATGGCACAGAACAACAACAACAACATGGTGTCAGCATCTTCGTTTAGGGTGAGCCTTCCTTCTCTGTGAACACAGAATTCAATAGAGGTCACTTATACTTCAAAATGGAAGGGGTACTGGTCTATTAAACTTCTAGTGCCAAAACAGGAGTAATTTCTATTTTAACTCTGCTGATCTCACCTCATTGCTATCAGCTGAAAGCCTACAAAGAGAATGTGTGAGTCACGGAGAAGAGAAGCTTAAAGGAAGGATCTTTGTTGAATCAACTTGATACATGAAACTGAAAAGCAAAAGAACTTTTCTGGAAAATTGTCAAGTCACTTTAGTTTTCATAAAATAGATTTATTTTAGCTATTTTAAAAATGACTCTCTTACATTAGATTTTTATTCTGTAATGGGAATTATCTCAGCAATTTCTAAAGGGAACTAGGGTTTTAGAGCTGCTAGAATGTTTTTTTGCCAACAATTCATTGTTTGAGAAATCACTAAGATAGCTAACTTGAAGACTTTATACAAAAGAATATTTTATCATTATGTTTAATTATAGAAGTAGGTATTTCTGATTATTTTAGAATGTGAAGAAAGTTTCTGTATAAAAGAGAATATACTGAGACTTTTAAAAGTCACTGACAATTTTTTTGCATAACTATGCTATTTACAATTACTATTAGCCTCACTTAGAAAGAATTTCCCTGCCTTAGATGTCGTGATGGTACCCTGGATCCAATCCTTCAAAGGTCTTTAAAAGTCAAGCTGAACTTTAATGAGGTGTCACACAAAGGGAACCTAAACACTCCCCAGACATTCTTAAAAGTTCTCTCTTTTTAAAATTGAAAATAGTATATGTTCATTGAGGGAAAAAAATTGCAGAATTTTTTTAAGGGACATCATGCTGGGCAGAGTGGAGGGACAGTGCAGGAGGGGAAGACCCTCTATGAGATGGATTGATTCAGTGAC
>NW_006399785.1:14823641-14824848 GCF_000299155.1 Elephantulus edwardii | reverse complement strand
AGATGTGTTAAATGTGAGAATGGTTACCCATGGTGGACAGTGTTTGGTGGAGCTCCCTGATTAAAACAAGCTTGGAAGCAAGAGGGGCATCCACTTCTGAAATGGCTTGACTCCTGAAACTCTATGAAAAGTGCTCAGGTTTTTCATTCATAGAGTCATTATGAGTCATCTATGACTCGACAACACTTAACGACAACAATATATGTGTGTGTATTGATATTTCACATCTATCTATCTATCTATCTATCTAGTAAAGATTTTACATGTGTGTGTACATACACATAAATACAAATTTCCACAAAAGCAAGTTTTTATAAATGTTGTTCTAGGAAACATTTTATCCTAACATATGGCAAATTTCTGCCCCTAAAAGCCATTGAACAAATTGGAGTACAGTTTTCTGTCTAATCCTTATAATAATTTGTTGACTGTGTTCTTCTAGTTTTTCCTTTTGAGGGGAAAATAATTAGAAATTTGCAATAAGTTGAAATTATAACACATAGAGGAAAGTCTATATCCTTCTGTATCTCTACCAGCAAAAAAATATTTCTCATCACATATGGTGTATTTACTTAATTCTGCAATTCTAGTAGTAAGAAGCTGTGCTACTAAAAACAACTATAAGATATCATCCCACCCAAGTAATAATAGCAACGTTCAACACGGAAGCAAACAATAAAGGCTGGAAAGGTGTGGCGAGATTGGAACACTTATTCACTGCTAGAGGAAGGGTCAAATGGTGCAACCATTATGGAAAGTGGTATGATACATTCTCAAACAGTTGGAAACAGAAATACCATTTGATGAAGCAATTTCACTACTCAGAATATACTCTAAAAGAAACCAGAGCTGCCAGCCAAACAGATACAAGCACACTTGTGTTTGTTGTTGTGTTATTTACAATAGTAAAGAGATTAAACCAAACCAAGTGCCCATCAACAAATGAATGGATAGAAAACTATGGTATATTCACACAATGGAATGCTATACAGCACTGCAAAGCAAGGAACTCATAAAATTTTACAACATGCGTTACCCCAGAGGATATTATTATGCTCAATGAAATATCTCAGTCACCAAAGGACAAATACTGCATAACACCACTGTTGCAAAACAGGACTGATATGGTGTTTGGGGAAAAACATAAAAGAAGAGGGGATAAATAATGAACACTGCATTGGAACAAATGAAGGAAAGAATTATTTAA
>NW_006399785.1:14771331-14823161 GCF_000299155.1 Elephantulus edwardii | reverse complement strand
TGACTCATAGTGACCCTACAAACAAAAGACCTGAAGCCCCTCTACAACTATACTTTTGTATAATCAAGAAAACACTAGTAAATCTCTTTCTAGTATTCTCTGCATTCAGTCAAACTCTAACTGACACTGGCAATGATATCCCTCCTGTCAAGAACTCCTCTGTATCCAGCTTAACTTTCTGGCAGTTGTACTGTTCCAGTCATTATTTAATAATCATTATGAAAATTTTGTTTTCATGTAATATTAGTGATATGGTCTGACAATTTCTACATTCTGTTGGACCATCCTTTTTTTTTTTTTGCGGATGAACATGAATCTCTTCTGAACAGTTGACAAGATAGTTGTCTTCTAAATTTCATGGCATAGTCTAGTGAGCACATGAAGGGTTTTACTTCACTGGGTACCAGTTCTTCAAGCACTCTACTCTCATTGGATGTTTAGGTTGTTCTCAATAATTCTTAAAAAGAAACAGTCCTTGTGACTACATGTGGTTTTGTATTTTGGATTCCTAGAATCAGAATTCAGGGGTGGAATGCTAATTTTATGTGTGTAGTGTTGTTAACCAGAAACCACACTTCACTCCTTTTTTAGCTTAGTGATTCCAAAGGACAGAGTAAAATTTTTCGAGTTTCTAAGGCTCTACATATGTATGCAAACAGACTCCTGAGAGGTTCAAACTGCCAGAGTTAGAGTTAGAAACCTCATGTTTAAACAGAGCTCTTGATAGGGTTGCTATTGTTGCTGTTGTTAACTGCTGTTAAGTAGACCAGGACTCATGGCAAACTTATGAATAACAGATCAAAACCTCACCTTATCCTGCAATCTCTACCACGCTTAAGTCCATTGTTGCAATCACTATGCCAATCCATCCTTTGAGCCGCTTCTTCTCTTAAACCCTCTACTTTTGTAAGCACAGTATCTTTTTCCAAGAACTAGCACCCTGGGACACCATGCGCAGAATATGTGAGACAAAGTTGAACCATAATTGCCTGTCCACAGTAATGTCATTGAACTTCCTCTAAGACTTACATGTTTCGTCTCTAGACAATTCATGGTACATTCACTATTCTTCACCAACATCATAATTCAAAGACATCAACTTTCCCTTAAACTTCTTTATTCATTCTCTAATTCTCAGACGTATGCAAAGCAATTGCAAATATCATAATTTGGATCAACTGTACCGTAGTCTTTAAACTGACATTCCCTACTCTTTAGCACTTAAAAGTACAACTTTATATTTATATGTATTTTACTGTTGCTTCTGAAGGTGTTGATTGTATATACAATTAGAATGAGATCATTAACAACTACAATCTTATGTCTACCTATCACGATGTCTATCATGACAAGTTGTGGCTGACGTTGAGAAGAATGAGAATCCCAGAGCATTTGATTTTGCTCCGAAGGAACCTATACTTTTAACAGGAGGCTGTTGTGTGAATGGAGCATGGGAACACTGCATGGTTTGGAATTGGGAAGGGAGTGTGTCAGGGTTGTATTCTGTCTCCATACCTGTCCAATCTATATACTGAACTATATCCAAAAAGCTGGACTCTATAAAGAGGAATGTGGCATCAGGATTGGAGGGAGACTCATCAATAAACTGTATTATGCAAATGATAGAATCTTGCCTGCTGAAAGTGAGGAGGACTTGAGGTACTTGTTGCAGAAGATCAGAAATGCAGCCTTCAGTATGGATTGCATCTCAATGTCAAGAAAATGAAGATTCATACCACTGGACCAATAGGCAGTATCATGATGGCTGGAGAAGAGATTGAAACTGTCAATAGCTGCCTCTTGCTTGGATCCACAATTAACATCCTTGGTACCAGCAATCAGAAAATAAGGAGACTCGTTGCAATGGAAAAATCTGCAGTTAGTGTGACCTTTCCAAATTATTGAGGAATAGTGATGTCAGTTTGAGGACTAGGTGTGTCTGATTCAGGCCATAGTTTTTCTGATTACTAGCTATGCATCTGAGAACTGGACAATGAATAAGGGTGACAGAAAACCAATTGACACCTTTGAGCTGTGCTGTTGAAGAGCATTGAGCGCAACATGAATGGCCAAGAGAATGAACAGATATGTCTTGTAGAGGGTGCAGCCGAGCTGAAGTGCTTTTTGGAGACATGAATGATGAGGCTTCACCTTACATACTTTGGACATATTGCTAGCAAGGGTTGTGCCTTGGAGAGAGACATGATGTTGGGAAAGGTTGAGGGTTGATGAAAGAGAGGAAGACCTTCAGTCAGTTGGACTGACATGGTGACTGCTTCAATAGGCTCTTACGTGTCAGGAAGTGTAAGGGTGGCACAGGACAGGATTGGGTTCAGATCTTTTGTTTATAGGGTCACCAAGAGGCGCACTTAAATTGATGGCATCTAATAATAACATCCACATCACGATGTTGCTAATTTGTCCAGTTTTGATAGTTTCTTTTTTTTTCCCTTTACATGGACTTGTAATCATACCAAAGGCTTACCCTTTAGTATTCTTCAATAAGTGCTACAAGTCTTCATTTTTTTTCTGTAACATAGCTTACTGAAGAATCATCCTCTAATTCTGATACCATATCCTTCTCTTTATAGCCTATCT
Organism: Elephantulus edwardii; assembly: GCF_000299155.1. NCBI lineage: Eukaryota > Metazoa > Chordata > Mammalia > Macroscelidea > Macroscelididae > Elephantulus > Elephantulus edwardii. The sequence goes on along the minus strand of NW_006399785.1, from coordinate 14,820,563 downwards.
TCTTGAATCATCTGCTTAGCATACAGTTTGAAAGTCATTGCTGTTAAGAGCTATCGAATCAACTATGACTCATAGTGACTTTATAATGAATCTGAACCTTGCTCTGTCCTGTGCCAGCTTTATCGTCTCTGAAACACTCAAGCCCAATATTATAGTCACTGTGGCAATCCATCTCATCGAGGGCATTCCTCTCCATCACTGATCCTCCATCTTTCCATGAACAATGTCCTTTTCCAACGACTGAGCCTCCTAACAGCATTCTCAAAGTATGTGAGACAGAGTTTCACTATCCTTTCCTCCAAGGAGCACCCTGGCTGCATACACCTTTACCAAGACGTACGTTTGTCCTTTTGGCAGTCCATGGGATGTTCAGTCCTCTTCTCTAGCACTGCAACTCAAAGGCATTGATTCTTCTTCTGAAATCCTTATTCATCCAACTTTCAGATACATATCAAATGACTAAAAATTCCACAACTTGGATCAGTTAAGATTAGTCTTCAAACTGACATCTTTGCTCTCCAGTAATTTGGAGAACTTCCTGACAGCACACTTTCCCAGTGCAATGAGTCTTTTGATTTCCTGGCTGATAATGTCAGGGGTGATGTCTGTGTATTCGAGCAGGAGGAAGTCATTGGCAATTTGTTATCATGTATCAGATGTTGCCTATTTGCCCATGGTTAAAAATTTTTGTTTTCTCGATGTTGAGATGAAAACTACCACGAAGGCTGTAGTCTTTGAACCTCTGCAGCAGGAATTTCCCATTTTTGCCACATTCAGTAAGCTAGGTTGTGGCGTCTGTATTACACAGGTTGCCAACAAGTCTTTCTCTGATCCTTATTTCACATTTTTCTAATAGTCCAGCTTCTCAAGTGATTTGTTCTGCATACAGATGGAATCAATATGGGAAAAAAATACAATGTGACATACACTTTTCCTGGTTTTAAACAATGCAGTGTTCCTTCGCTCTGGCCAGATAACAGCTTCATCTAGGTTTTGTATGAGTATGATTTGAACAGATATAGAGAAAATGTGTAACCCTCATAAAGACCTTTCCTGATTTTATACTATGTAGTATCCTGCTGTTCTGTCTAAAAAAACTCCTATTTGATCTACGTAGAGATTTCACATGAGCACAGAATACATCACTGTGCTCATGTAAAACCTGTACCTAGACCACTGTAGCTATTGTTCACAGAGAAGAAGGGAGCAATGCATGGTTCAAAATCAAGAGAGGTGCATGTCAGGCATATATCCTTGCTCCACATCTTTTCAATTTATATGCTGAACAAATTACTTGAGAAGCTGGACTCTGAAGAATGTGACATGAGCACTGGAAGAAGACTTATTAACAATCTGTATTATGCAGATGACACATGCATGTTTACTAAAAGTTTAGAGGACTTGAATCACTTGTTGCAGAAGATCAAAGACTACAGTTTTCAATAAAGATTGCATCTTAACATCATGTAAACAAAAATCCTTACCACCAGGCCAATAGGAGACATCATGATAGATGGAGAAAGAACTGAAGTTGTGAAAAATGTTATACAGTCTTGGCACCAGCAGTCAGGAAAATAAAAAAGGGACATTGCATTGGGAAAGACTGCTACCTGCTTTTTTGAGTAACAGTGAGGTTTAATTTTAACTTACCTGGTCCGTTAGTGGTAATGAGTTACACAAATAACTCAGACATTGTTTTATACCACCATCTTCTTCCTGGAAGAAAGATAGACAATCTTCTCCCATGCAATTTATTGTCCCTGAAAATCCAATGGAGGGTGACCTAGGAGTCAGTTCTGACACAGTGGTCAAACAAAGAAAAGAGAATAGGAATTCTTGTTTGGCCATCTATCTATCATCTATCTATTACATTCATTCATACATACATAGATAAATCCATACATACATACCTCTGGTGACCTCTTAGAGGTAGGAAGCTGGCTACAATTCCAAAAGTACATGGTTCAAATCCAGCAGCAGGTCCACAGTAGAAGGATGGATAGTCACCTCCTGTGAAAGTTATTGTTTCTGAAAATTCACTGAGGGTCAACTATGGGTCATTTATGACTGAATGGTAAATAAGCAACAACAACCCATTTGCAGTTTATTTTTTGGTGTGTTGTAAAGTCTAACTTTATCATTTTGTCCAAGTGAAAACCAGTTGTTGTTAGGTGCCATCAAATCAAATACATCTCGTAGCAATCCTATGAACACCATGTCATGTCATCTTTTCATATCTGACACCCTTGACCAACTGCTACAGTCACTATGTAAATACACCTTATTGATGTTATTCCTCTCTTTTGCTAATACTCCACCTTTGCATTCATGATGTTCTTTCCAAGGAATAAATAACCTTCCCTAGCAACATGCCGAATTGCCTCCAAGGAACACATATCTGCACAAGCTGTAAATTGACTTCTAATTACTGCTTTGGCTCTTTCCTAGAGGTTTTGGTAAGTTGTGTTTTCATTGTCATTTGTTTCAAGAAACTTTTTTTAAAAATTTCTTCTACTAGCCACTCATGTTCAAGAAAAGTGTTGTTCAGTTCCAAATGTATAGTTTTTTTCTCTTTTATCCTCTTGTTATTAATTTCTAATTTTGTAGCATTATGATGTAAGAAGATGTTTTGTATTATTTCTGTTTTTTAATTTATTGAAGATTACCTTATGACCTAAAATTAAATCTATTCTGAAGAATATCCCATGCACATTGGAGAAGAAGGAATACTCTGTTTTTGTTTTGTTTTGTTTTGTTTTGGTTGGGTTGTTTTATTTGGGGGGGGTGCATTAGTCATGAGATCGAGTTGGTTTATTGTGTGGTTTAATTCTTTAGCATCTTTGTTGAGTTTCTTTCTGGTAGTTCTATCTTTTCTTGAGAGTGGTGTTTTGAAGTCTCCTACTACTATTATTTTTTCTCTATCTCTTTTTTCAGTTCTCTTAATGTTTGCTTTGAATATTTTTTTATTCCATCATTTGGTACATAGACATTTATTATGGTTGTGTCCTCTTGTTTTATTGACCCTTTAAGCATTACATAGTGACCTTCCTTGTCCTTTGTGATGATTATTTTCATTAAAATCTATTTTATCAGAGATGAATACCACTTTTCCTATTTATTTTCTGGTTGCCATTGGCTCAGTATATTTTTCCCCACCCTTTTATTTTCAGACTTTTTTTTTGTCTTTACTTTTCAGGTGTGTCTCTCGTAGACAGCATATTGATGGGTTTTGTTTTTTTTATCCAATCTTCTACTCTTGTTTATCCTCAGTGGTGCAATTAAACCATTCACATTCAGTGTAATTATTGAAAGGCAAGGTTTTATTGCTATCATTTTATTGAGTTTTTTGGCACATTTCTTTATAATCGCTTAGTTTACCTTGCTGAGGTGACCTTTCAAATCTGAATCTGTTCAGCTCCTCTACTTAGGCATCTCTTCTTTTTATTTTGGGTTCTCGATGATCTATTGAAATTTTCATTGTCTCTTCTGACATCCACATTAATTTTCCCTCCTGTTCTCTTCTGTCTTGGTAATGACCTTTTGCTCTCTTAATTGATGATATCCTTTATGACCTTCTACAGCCCCTTTGGTCATAGATCTCTGGTGTTCAATGTCTCAAACCTTTTCTTTAGATGTTTCTTAAGTTCAAATTAGATAGATCCAAGGGAATATTTTGTTCTTATGGACTAGTTTTAATTTACTTTAGCTTCAATTTTGAGTTGCATGTGAATAATATATGGTCTGTTTCCACGTCAGTACCCAGCCTGGTTTTGACTGCTAACTTTCAGTTTATCTAATAATTCTGTCCAGAAATGTACTCATTCTAGTTCCTGTGTAGTCTGTCAGATGAGATCCAGGTATAAAGATTCCATTTACGTTATGTTGTTGCTGTTATGTGCTATTGAATTGCTTCTAACTCATAGCAACCCTATGTACAACAGCTCTGAACCCTACAATATCCTCAGTCAACTTTATTGTCTGTGACACACTGACCCCCATTGCCCCAGTAACTGAGTCAATCCATCTCATTCAGAGTGTCCCTCTCTTATGCTGTCTCTCCACCTCCCTAAGCATGATATCCTTCTCCTAGGACTAGTCCCTCCTTGCAACCTTCCCAGAGTATGTCAGACAGAGCTTCAGAATCCTTGTCTCCAAGCGTAGTCTCATTTCACCATTTCTAGGAGGAACTTGTTTGTTCTCTTAACAGTCCATGATATATTCAATATTATTCTCCTGCACCACTGCTCAAAGGCATCAGTTCTCCTTCTACCCTCCCTCGTCATTGTCCAGCTTTCTGATATATAACATGTAATTGTAAAGACCATGGCATGTATCAAGGAACACCTTAATCTCCAGACTGTCATTATTGATCTTCAGTACTCTGGAGAGGTCCCTGAGAGCAGATTTTTCCAATGTAAATTGTCTTTCGATTTCCTAACTTCTAGAGCCAAGATTGTTGATTGTGGAGCCAAGCAAACCAAAGCTGTGAACAATCTCAATCTCTTCACTGTCTATCATGATGCTGCCAATCAGCCCATTGGTGAGAATTTTTATTTTCTTGATGTTGAGCTTCAACCTATCTCTAAGGCTGCAGTTCTTGATCTTTCATAGCAAATGCATCACATCTTCCTCAGTTTCAGCAAGCAGAGTTGTGTCATCTGCATAACACATGTTGTTGATGAGTCTTCCTCCAATCTAGATACCACATTCCTCCTCATAGAGGCCAGCCTCCTGGATGATCTGTTCTGCATATAGATTCAGAGGACCACAATTAAAAATCTGTCTTTGGCTAAGAGTCATCTTGGACCTTGTCTGTCCTGGGCAGTAGCTTCTTGCAGTAAGCTTTTCCTGAGTAATAGAACTGAGCTCTTGCATTTTATTTTCAAATTTGCTGAACAAAATAAGTATGAGGATTTTATAATTATCAAGTGACCTCTTGTTTCTGTTTACCATGTTTCAAAAAATAGAAGCTTAATTACTATTGTTTTTGTTGTTGTAGGTACAATTGAGTCAGTTCTGGCTCATAGTGACCCTATTATGTTCAATGAAATGAAATAGTTCCATGTCTTATACTGTTCTCAACCTCATTGGTATGTTTGAGTTCATTGTTGTATCCTTCATACCCTCTATTAAACATGGTGTCTTTCCAAAGGGTTTTAGCCATTCTGAGAACATGTCTAAAATTTACCTACTAGAATTGTCAAATGTAATTACTATAGAAGCCCTCACTTGTCCCTATATCTCTTCTAGGAATCTGAGCACTGCACAATGAGCTTATCAGGACTAGTGCTTCAAATATCTTTTTGTCTTTTGATAGCTAAGGCTGGAAGTATCATTCTCATTCCAGGAAACCAAGGCCCCTTCATAAAACAGCATCTATACTCCTAGAGTATAGACTGTGATTGTTTATTGCCTTTGGGCTAATTCTAACTCCTGGTGTCCCTGTGGGTATAGAAGAATTTCTCCATAGAATTTACCAGACTGTGACCTTTCAGAAGAAGATAGCTACACTTGTCATTTGAAAGATCTCTATGAATGGGCTTAAGACACCAACTTTTTGCCTAGTTGTAGATAGAGCACATAACTATGTGTACCCTCCAGGGACTCCATATAGATGATAATAGCCTAGAGATTGTATAAGGGGCTCTGGTGATATATAACAAATTTCCCTGGTAATTAAAACAAACAAACAAACAAACAAACAAAAACAAACTTCACATCTACAATGGCTCTGATCAGTAAGTTACTCCATAGGAGAAAGGTGGACACAACCTTCAATTACAGTTTACCGCCTCAGAATCCCTAAATAGGGTAGCTACAAGTTGCAATATATTCTTTGTTAGTGAGTATAGACTGCATTGTAGGACAGTGAGTAAGACCGAAGACTTCATACCTTTGAATTATGGTGTTGGTAAAACACACTTAATAGACAATGAACTGCCAAAAGAACAAGGAAACCTATCTTGGAAAAGTTCACAGTGCTCCTAGACATAGGATGGTGAGATTTTGTCTCAATGTTTTGGACATGTTGCCAAACAATGTCAGTCTTTGGAAAAAGACTTCGTGATAGCGTGGTCCTAATAAGTTGAGAATGATTCAAACACATACTATAACTCCAAGAATTTGACAATCAGGGTTTCCAGTCTGCAAAACTAGTTAAACCATCTCCCTCAGACCCTGTTTTCACTTCTCTATAGCCATTAAGATTACAGTAGACTGTCTGTTTACTGGGAAAAGAATGTTTCTTTTTCTAAATTAGCATTTGACTTTTTGAATCTGCATTTTTCTCAGCCTTATGTAAAGTGTCTCTGAAGTTGTCCATTTACTAATAACTGTCTGTAAACTACTCTTTTTTAATTGTAACTTTGAATTAGCAATAGTAATATATTAAGTAGATCAATACCTAATTTAGTAGGAAGACTCCTCCTTCTCCCAGATCTGCAATAAAGTGCTCTGGATATTGCACTCCTTATGTTTCATTGCCAAGTGACTATGGGAAGAACCTCTTGTGTCCACTAAGAGAGTCATTATCTGCCCACAGCTAAAGTTGGAAGTATAATCCTGATGGTAGGAAACCAAAGCCTCTTTGTAAAATGACATTCACAAATCTCCCAGAGTAGAGACTGTTTTGTTTATTGCCCTTGGGATGATTTCAGTTCACAGTGTCCCTATAGATATGTTGTTGTTGTTGTTGTTGTTATGTGCCGTCGAGTCGCCTGCGACTCATAGCGACCTTATGTACAACAGCCCTAAACTCCGCTCTGTCTTGTGCCAATCACACTGTCTCTGACACTCCCAACCCAATTATCCCAGTCACTGAATCAATCCACCTCAGAGAGGGTCTTCCTCTCCTGCGCTGTCCCTCCACCCTCCCAAGCATGATGTCCCTCTCCAAGGACCGGTCTCTCCTCACAACATGTCCAAAGTATGTTATGACAGAGCTTCCGAATCCTTGCCTCCAAGGAGCCACCCAAACCTTTCCAGGACAAATCTGTTTGTTTTCCTAGCAGCCCATAGTATTCTCAATACTCTTCTCCAGCACCACAGCTCAAAGGCATCAATTCTCCTTCTATCCTCCTTGGTCATTGTCCAACTCTCTGATGCATAACAGGTGATTGCGAAGACCATGGCTTGTATCAGACACACCTTAGTCTCCAAAGAGATACCATTGCTCTTCAGCACTTTGGAGAGGTCCCTAACAGCAGACTTTCCCATGGGAATGTGCCTTTTAATTCCTTGGCTTCTGGTGCCAAGGCTGTTGAATATGGAACCAAACAAACTAAAGTTGTGTACAATCTCAATCTCTTCACCATCCATGCTGATGCTGCCAATTGGTCCAGTGGTGAGAATCTTTGTCTTCTTGACATTGAGCCTCAATCCATATTGTAGGCTGCAGTCCTTGACACTCTGCAGCAGGTGCTTCAGGCCCTCCTCAGTTTCAGCAAGAAGGGTTGTGTCATCCGCATAACGCAGATCATTGAGAAATCGGCCACCAATCTTGACCCCACATTTCTCCTCACAGAGCCCCACCGCCCGGATAATCTGTTCTGTATATAGGTTGAAAGTCAAAGGCCTTTCCATAGTCAATGAAACACAGATAGCCATTCCTCTATTATTCCCTGCTTTCAGCCAAGATCCATCTAACATCAGCTACAATATCTCTAGTACCACAACCCCTTCTGAAACCAGCCTGCACTTCTGGTAGTTCTCTGTTGATGTGCTGTTCCAGTCTTTTTTGGATAATCTTCGGTAAAACCTTGCTTGCATGTGAAATCAGTGAGATTGTTCTGTAGTTTTCACATTCTGTTGGGTCACCTTTCTTTGGGATAGGAACAATTATCGATCTCTTCCAGTCAGTTGGCCAAGTGGTCGTTCTCCAGATTTCTTAGCACAACTTGGTGAGCACGTTCAGGGCAGCATCCTTGAGTCGGAGGACCCTATAGATATAGAATAGAATTTTTCCATAGAATTTTCCCAGACTGTGACCTTTCAGAAGATAGCTTCACTTGTCATTTGAGATAGTTCTATGAGTGGGCTTAACACATCAACTTTTTTGTTAGTACTAAAACACTTAACTATTTGTGCCCTTCAGGGACTCCATTCTTCTCAATGTGAGCCATAGGTTGTTATGATTCACACAGGCAAATGTCTTTTAATAGTCCATAAAGCACAGATGGACATTCTTCTAATATTTACTGTTTTTAGCCAGGATCCATCGGCTATTAACACTGGTATTCTGGTGCCACGATCTCTTCTAAATCCAGCTTGAACTTTTGACAATCCCTTTTCAGTGTACTATTCCAGTTTTTTGGTTTTTTTTTAAATGACCTTCAGGAATATTTTGCTTGCATGTGATAATAATGATTTGTTTGATTTCTTGAGAATGGGAACAAATATTGACCTCTCCAGGTCAGATGGCCAGTCAGCTATTCTATTCATACAGTTTCCAAAGGCATGTTTTCTGTATGTGGATGACCAGTTTGTTTGTCAGTCGGCCTTATTCTAAGACCTCTGCTCCAACCTGTTCACCATGGGCGATCTCTCTGTCACTTGAGAAGAAGGGAAACCAAGGACACTTAAATGTGCTCATGGGAAATCTATATATAGACCAAGAAGCTGTTATTTGAACAGAACAAGAAAACCTTGTATGGTTTAAAGTCAAGAAGGGTGTTTATAAGAAATACATTCTTCCTCCATACGTATTCATTCTGTATGCTGAGAAAATAAATTGTGAAACCAGAGTCTTTGGAGAAGAATGTGGCATGAGAATCAAATGAAGACTCATCAACAACCTGTGCTGTGCAAAAACAAAACAAAACAAAACAAAACAAAACAACCTTCTTTGATGAAAATGAGGGTGGCATTTTTCTGCAGCACTTGCAGCAGAAAATTATTGACTATCCTTCAATATGGATAGCATCATAACATCAACAAGACAAAGGTCCTTACCACTGGGCCAGTGAGTAACATCCTGGTAGTCGGAGAAAGGATTGAAACTGTTAATAATATCATTTTGCTTGGATCCACAATGAGCACCATTGGTACCAGTAGTCAGCAGATGAGAAGACACATTGCTTTGGGAAAGTCTGTTCTCAGGGATCTTTCTAAAATATGAAAGAACAGTGATATCAATTGAAGATTAATGTGTGCCTGATTCAATCCGTGGTCATTTAAATCACTTGCTATTCATCTGAGAGTTGGATGATGAGTAAGGATAGCAAAAGAAGAATTGATGTCTTTGAACTGTGGTGTTGGAGAAGAGTACTGAGTATCTCAAGGATTGCCGAAAGAATGAACAAGTGTGTCTCAGAAAAGACACAGATAGAATTCTTTTTAGAGGCAAGGATGGCAAAGGTCCATCTCTCCTCCTTAGACATGATGCTAGGCAAGGCTCTTCCTTGGAAAAGGATACAATGAAAGGGTGGAGGCTCAGTGAAAGAGAGGAAATCCCTACCAATATGAATTGACACGGTGAATGCAGACAGAGGCTCAAGAGTGTCAAAGATGATGAGGATAGCAAAGGCTAGGATTCCGATCTGTCCATAAGGTTGCTAGGAATCATACTTAACTTAACAGCACCTAACAACAACAAGGGACTCTGTATAGATGGTGATACCTATAGATTATGTGAGGAGCTCTGGTGATGTAGTTTATCGATAATTTAGCTGTTAATAAAGAGTTGTTACATCTCCATTGGTTCAAATCTGTAAGTCACTCCATGGGAGAAAGCTGGGTATCACCGTCCCACTACAATTTACAACCTCAGAAACCCTCTAGAGAGTGGTTGTGAGTTGCAACTGACTCTCTGTTAGTGAGTATAGATTGCAGAGTTAGATAGAGAATAAGACCAAATACCTTTGAATTATGGTGTTGGTAAAAATTACTGGATAATTACAAGACAGCAAATCTATCTTGGAAAAGTCCAGCCAGAGTGCTCCATAGACACAGAATGGTGAGACTTTCCTTCACACATTGTGGGTGTGTTATTGAAAGAAAAAAAATCAGTCTTTTGAAAAAGGCCTCATGGAAAAAAGAAGAGTTTCTGCAAAGGAGAGGAAGATTCTCAAGTAGATTAATTCGTCCTGCTACAGTGGTCTTAAATACAGCTGAGATTGTGAGGACGATGCAGGATTGAGTAAGGTTGTAATCTCTGTACATAATGTCTTTATGAGTCAGAGCTGATTCAATGGTACCTAATGACAACAACAGCAATAATATAGATTACAAGAATCCAGTGCCCACATGAGTAGTATACATAGCACCTAGTTCAATGCCCAACATACAATACAGTAGGCAATAAATGAAATCTTTCCTTATTGAACACATGTAAAGGAACATGTAAGTTCTGTATTACTGTTAAATCACTTCAATATGACATTGGTAAAGCTCTGAAAATATGATGGTGTTGTTGTTAGGTGTCATTGAGTTGAATATAACTCTCTGTGACCCTATGAACAATTGATCTGAACCCTGTCCTATTCTGTGTTAACCTCACAGTCTCTGATACTTGAGCCCATTGCTGCAGTCACTGTGTCAGTCCACTTGATTGAGAGTCTCATTCTTCCGTCCTTCCACCTTCCCAAGCAAGACATCCTTGTCTACGGAATAGCCTCTCCTAGCAACATGCCAAAAGTATGAGAGGTGAAGCTTCACCATCCTTGCCTCCAAGGAGTGCTCTGGCTTCAAGACATGTCTGTTTGTCTGTTGGCAATATATAAGGCATTCAGTACTCTCCTCTAACACCACAGTTCAAAGACATTTTTTTTCTTCTTTTATCCTTATTAATTGTTCAGCTCTCAGCAGCAGAGCAAGTGACTGAAAATGTCATGGTCTGAATCAGGCTCACCTTAGTCCTCAAACTAACATAGTTTCTCTTCAGTAATTTGGAGAGGTCCCTGAAGGAAGACTTTCCCAGTGCAATTTTTATTTTTGTTATGTGCTATTGAGTTAATTGCAACCCATGGAGACTCTATGTACAGAAGCTCTGAAGCCTGCTGTGTCCTTAGCTAGTCTCACTGACTGACACACCTATCCCCATTGCCCCAGTTACTGTATAAATTCATCTCATCTGGAGTTTTTCTCTCCTGTGCTGTTCCTCTACCCTTCTGAACATGATGTTCTTCTCCAAGGGTCAGTTCCCCTTGGCCATGTACCCAAAGTAGGTGAGACAGAGCTTCAAAATCCTAGCCTCCAAGGAGAAACTTGATTTTACTCTCTCCAAGACAGACCTGTTTGTTTTCTTGGTAGTCCATGGTATGTTCAAGACTCTCCTCCAGCACCACAACTTGAAAGCATCGATTCATCTTCTTTCCCAGTGCAGTATGTCTCCTGATCTCCTTGCTGCCAATGCCAAGTATATTGATTATGGATCCAAGTAAGATGAATACAGTGACAGATTCAATCTTTTCTCCATCTATCATTATGTCATTTGAGAATTTTTGTTTTTTTATTTTGAGATGCAATCCATGAAGGCTGCTGTCTTTTATCTATTGCAAACACTTTAAGTCCTCCTCACATGTAACAGTCCAAGTTGTGTTATTCATATAACAAAGGTTATTGAAGAGTCTTCTTCCAATCCTGATGCCACATTTTCTCTTCATAGAGTTGAGCTTCACAAATACATTGCCAAGCTACAGATTGAATAGGTGTGGAGAAAGGATACAATACTACCACATGCTCATTTTATTTCCCCGGCAGCTACCTGGTCTAAGTTTAGGTTTTTCATGAACACAATTAAGTGTTCTGGGACTTTCCTTTTTCTCAATATTGTCCATATTTTGTTATGATCCACACAGTCAAATGCCTTTGCATAGTAAATAAAGCACAAATATACATTCTTCAAGTATTCTTTGCTTTCAGTCAGAATCCATCTGACATCTGCAATTATATTCCTTGTACCACAACCTCTTCTAAATTCAGTTTGAACTCCTCATGTTTCCTTATCAATGTACGCTTAAGGTGCTTTTGAATGATCTTCAGTATTTTGCTTACATGTGCTTTTTATGATATTGTTTGATAATTTTCATTTTCTGTTGGGTCACTGGGAATTGGAACAAATTTGGATCTCTTCCAGGCAATCATCCAGTCAACTGTCCTCCAAATATCCTTTCACAAACTGTTGAGAATATTTATTGCAAAAGCACGGTACAAGACAATAAATATCTATTTCTCAATATTATTTAAGTGGAGAAAATGGCAATTGTACGTTTATATACTCAAGACAGATCAGTAATCTGTACGTCTCTAACAAAGCTTCATTATCAAGTTAGATCAGTTCATTTTAATTTACAATCTCATTTAGATCTCAGTACAAGCTTCTAGATATTCCTAGTGTACATAACAAGGTGTGAGGGAAACTCCAAACCCTTCCATCATTTTTCACAATATGATAGGTACAAGTCAAGTCAGACCTCTGGACTTCATGTTCACTGATGTTTGATGTTTTCCAGAAGCTTATTCAGAACTGTTAAGAATTTTCCCCCCCCCCAAAAAAATGCTGAAGCTACAACAATATAATGATGGTCACAACTACTTGTGACCCACCCATTAGAAAGGATGGTACACAACACTCGGCTGCTATTTACATGCTATCTCTCCAGAAGATGTAGGAACTTCACTGCCTCTAACAGCATTATTATCATTCTGCGATTTACAGCAGGCAGTAAATAATTCAGACTGAATTTAGCAAGAGCAAATATTTGTCCTCTTCACTTTCTGTAAGCTGGGGAGAAAATGATTTTCTTCCTTGATTGTTTGCTGTACAAAACTGCATTTACATTGTTTTTCTAAGCTGGTTGTGTTGGTCTGGCCTATTTTTCCCCCATGGCTTCAATGAATAAATTGTGCAAAATCTACTTGCTCTGGTAGCGGGAGATCCTGTGAAGAAAATATTCAGTTAGACTCACATAATAAAACACACCAATCTGACGTCTGGGGCAGCTTTAAAAAAAAAATCAATTCTCCCCTGCTTCCAAAGAAGGCACTTTATTCTGGAAGATGTACTACTTGGAAAATGAAAATCTTTATTTAGAACCAATGTGAGTTTTCTAATGGGTCAATTGGTGGATTAATATATGTAAAGACAGATCTACAGTAGGTTCAAATAATAATAATGACATATTCATAGCAAAAGTTTACTGAGTTTCTCCTGATAAAAACATGATAAAATGATATGCATTTGGAGCTTTTTATTGTTGGCATAAGGTGGTCCTGTATTTAGAGGCAGCATTATATGGAGGAAAGGAGGCTGAACATAGGAAGGCTGACTTAGATTTAGAATCTGACACCCAAGATTTATTTTCCAGTTGCACAACTTGTTGGTCACTTGGTGTTAATGGGCTTTCTTACCTGATCTGAATTTTTTACATGTGGAGATAAACAATAATTTTGTATATGAATATATCATATAAAATATTATGCAAATGTATTAATTTATTTTTATGATTAGAGAAGGTGTGCCTCAGAATTATATCCTTCTATTTCCTTGTATTTTAGTGTATGTGCTGAACAAATAATCCAAGAAGCTGAATTATATGAAGAATGAGCCTTAAGTTTGAAAGAAGTCTCGTTAAGTGGATGACATACTTTGCTCTCTTTGAACTAGGAGATTGAGAAGCCCTCACTGATGAAGCTCAACGACTCTAACCTTCAGTGTGGATTGTTCTGGTTGTTGTTGTTAGGTGCCATCAAGTCAGGTCGAGTATGACTCATAGCGACCCTATCAACAAAAGATCTGAAAACAGTCCTGTCCTGTGCCAATGCAAAACACACAACAGCCCTCTGCAGTAGTCACTGTGTCAATCCACCTGGTTCAGGGTCTTCCTCTCCTTCACTGACCTTCCACCTCTCCCAACATCATGTCCCTCTCCAAAGAATAGCACCTCCTAGCAATATGCCCAAAGTATATAAGGCGAAGTCTCATCATTCTTGCCTCCAAAGAGCACTCTGGCTGCATCCTCTCCAAGATGTATCTATTCATTCTCTTGGCCATCCATTGATGTTCAGTTCTCTTCTTCAACACCACCGCTCAAAGGTGTCAATTCTTTTTCTGCCATCCTTATTCATTGTTCAGGTCTCAGATCCATAGCTTGTAATCAGAACGACCATGGCCTGAATCAGATGCACCTTAGTCCTCAAACTGACATCACTACCCCTCAATAATTTGGAAAGGTCCCTAACTGCAGATTTTCCAAGTGCAATGTGTCTCCTTATTTTCTGACTGCTGGTACCAAGCATGTTAATTGTAGATCCAAGCAAGACAAAGCTGTTGACAGTTTCAATCTCATCTCCAGCTATCGTGACACTGTCTATTGGTCCAGTGGTACGAATCTTCATTTTCTTGACATTGAGATGCAATCCATATTGAAGGCTGCATTCCTTGATCCTCTGCAACAAGGGCTTCAAATCCTCCTCACTTTCAGCAGTTAAGGTTGTATCATCTGCATAATGTAGTTTATTGATGTGTCTTCCTCCAATCCTGATGCCACATTCCTCTTCACAGAGTCTAGCTTCTCAGATAATTTGCTCAGCATATAGATTCAACAGGTATGAAGACAGAATACAACCCTGACACACTCCCTTCCCAATTTCAAACCATGCAGTTTCTCCCTGCTTCATTTTCACTAAAGCCTCCTGATCCAGGTATAGTTTCCACATAAGCGCAATCAAGTGCTCTGGATTCCCATTCTTCTCAGTGTAAGCCACAACTTGTCATGATCCACACAATTAAACACCTTTACATAGTCAATAAAGCACAAATAGACATTCTTCTGGTATTCCTTACTCCTTACTTTCAGCCAGGATCCTTCTGACACCAACAATGATATTCCTGCTACAACAGTCTCTTCTAAATTACTCCTTGAACTTCTGACAATTCTCTGCGTACTGTTTCAATCATTTTTTAATGATCTTCAGTAGTATTTTCTTGCATGTGATATCAATGATAAATTTTCAATAATGTCCACATTCCATTGGATCCTCTTTCTTGGGAATAGGAACAGATATGAACCTCTTCCAATCCATTGGTCAGATAGCTGTCCTCCAAATTTCCTGCATCCAAGGTTGCATCTGTTAATTGAAACAAGTCAATTGGTATCTCATCTATTCCTGGGGATTTATTTTTTTGCCAGTGCCTTCAATGCAGATTCACCTCCCTCTTTCATTACCATTGGCTCTTGTCCATTGTATACACCACTGTTGTTGTTGTTATGTGCCGTCGTCAAAATATCAAGCAGATTGGTTTTGGAGAAAGCACAACCCAGTTGCTCCTTGAAGACAAGAATGGGAAAACCATGTCACATACTTTGGAATTTTGTCAGAAGGTACCAGTGCCTGAAAGAGTTACCATGCTTTGAAAACTGAGTGTAAGGTAAAAAGAAGACTTTCAATAGGATATACGGAAACGGTGTTCAAAATTCCTTGCTCTAAGAGAGACACAAATCAAAACAACTTTGAGAAATCATCTCACCACAGTAAGGCTAGCAAAACTTAACAGAACAGCAAGCAACAAGTTCTGGAGAGGTTGTGGAGAGACTGGAACACTTATTCACTGTTGGTGGAAGTGTAAAATGGTACAACCACTGTGGAAAGTGGTATGCTGCCTTCTCAAAAAGTTGCAAAGAGAGATACCATTTGACCCAGCAATTCCGCTACTGGGAATATACCCTAAAGAGACCATAACCTCCATCCAAGCAGATATATGCACACCCATATTTATCTCAGCTTTGTTCACAATAGCAAGGAGTTGGAAACAACCTAAGCGCCCATCAACAAATGAATGGATAGAGAAACTGTGGTATATTCACACAATCCAATACTATGCTGTATTGAAAAACAAGGAACTCATGAAATATTATTCAAAATGGGTGAACTTGGAGAACATTATGCTGAGTGAAATATCCCAGTCACAAAAGGACAAACACTGCATAGTGCCACTGTTGTAAAATGGGACTGATATCAGGGTTGGGTTGAGACTGAGAAAAACTGGATAAATTATGAATACTGCATTGAAACAGATGAGGGATATAACAGGTTAAATGAGATATATGATATTATGGTTATTATGGTTATGACAAGAGTCCAGAATGAAGGTTGCTTAGTTGAGTATACTCGGGGCGGGGCATGGGGGTGTGTTGTATACCAATGAAGGAATTTTTCTTTTACTTTTCAAAGAGAAGAGCAAACTGGGGGTGGAGAGGGGTGGGCAGGGAGAAAAGTGCAACTATGAATGAATGGAAATTCAAAATCTCTCTAAATGTTCATTAAAATTAATAAAATTAAAATTTATAAAAAAGATATATGGAAACAGCAACAATGGGCTTGAGCTTGATGAAGATTGTGAGGAACGTGGAGAATCAGGCAAGGTTTTGATCTCTTGTCATAGAATTGCTATAAGTCAGAGGTGTTTGCAACATGTCCAAAGTATGTCAAACAAAGCTTCACAATCCTTGCACTCTCCAGGATGAACTTGTTTGTTCTCCTAGCAGTCCATGGTATATTTAATACTCTTCTCCAGCACCAAAGCTCAAAGGCATCAGCTCTCCTTCTATCATCCCTAGTCATTGTCCAGTTCTCTGAAGCACAGCAAGTAATGGGAAAGACCACTGAAAAACCTACATATCCACAGGTCTGATCTACAGCCTATAGCCAAGATGACACAGAGCCAGGATGGGGGAATTGTATACTAATTGTATACTAATGAAGGAATTTTTTTTTTTTGAGAAGGGAGCGAACTGTTGGGGTGGGGTGGGCAGGGAGAAAAGTGCGGCAATGAATGAATGGAAACCCAAAGTCTCTGTAAATGTCTACTAAAATTATTTAAAAAAAATAAAAAAATGCAGTGGCTACAAAATTAGGAGCTCTGATCACATGGTGTATGTTAGACTTATAATCAATAAGTCAGTGGTTCAAATCAACTAGATGCTTCTTAGGCAAAACTGGCCAATGTCCTCTCTAAAGATTTGTCCCCTCAGAAATTTGGTGGGGAGATACTATGAATCACCTAGATGGCAGCAAATGTGTCCTAGAAAAGCCACAATTATAATTTTGACTTGTATTATATTTCTGCTGGGCGAGGATTCTATCTTGAATTTCAGGTTACTTAGCCAGAGCACGCTTTTCTTTTGTGACGTCATCTCCTTTTGTAAGGGAGGACTTCAGTATCCTTTCTAAAACTCGTCAATCTGTCCATGAGACTATGGACTATCCTAAAGACATCCACAAGAAAAGAGGCCCAGTGCACAGAATGTGGATAAAAGAAGATAATAAGTACTGACACTGTTCTTCTTGTTATGTGCCATTAAGTTGTTTGCGACTCATAGTTACCCTATGTACAACAGCCCTAAACTCTGCTCTGTCCTGTGCCAATCTTACTGTCTCCGACACACCAATCCCGATTACCTCAGTCACTGAATCAATCCACCTCATAGGGGGCCTTCCCCTCCTGCATTGTCCCTCCACTCTACCAAGCATGATGTCCCTCTCCAAGGACCGGTCCCTCCTTACAACATGCCCAAAGTATGTCAGACGAAGCCTCAGAATCCTTGCCTTCAAGGAGCATCCCAGTTTAACCCTCTCCAGGATGAATCTCTTTGTTTTCTTAGCAGGCCATGGTACCCTCAATACTCTTCTCTAGCACCACAGCTCAAAGGCATCAATTCTCCTTCTATCCTCCCTAGTCATTGTCCAACTCTCTGACACATAACAAGTAATTTCAGAGAGCATTACCTGTATCAGACACACTTTAGTCTCCAAAGTGACATCATTGCTCTTCAATACGTTGGAGAGGTCCCTAACAGCAGACTTTCCCATTGCAATACGTCTTTTAATTTCCTGGATGTTGGTGCCAAGAGTGTTTACTGTGGAGCCAAGCAAACTAAAGCTGTGAACAATCTCAATCTCTTTAGTATCCATCCTAATGCTGCCAATTGGTCCAGTGGTGAGTATCTTTGTCTTCTTGATATTGAGCCTCAATCCATATTGAAGGCTGTAATCCTTGACCCTCTGCAGCAAGCACTTCAGGTCCTCTTCAGTTTCAGCAAGCAGGGTTGTGTCATCTGTGTAACGTAGATTGTTGATGAATCTTCCACCAACCCTGATGCCACACTTCCCCTCATAGAGCCCAACGTCCCAAATAATCTGTTCTGCATACAGGTTGAAAACGTATGGAGATAGGACATATCCCTGGTGTACACCCTTCCCATTAGACATTAGCATGGGGAAACTAGAGGGTCATTTAAAGAAATGAAGACCCTCAGTGAGATGGATTGACACAGTGACTGCATTAATGTGCTTGGATGTGTCAGAAATCATATGAATAAGGCAGGATAGGTCAAGATAGCCATCTGTTGTTCGTATGGCCATTATTAGTTATCCTCAACTCTATGGCACTTAACAATATCAGTCCTGAAGCTGTTCCTATCTCCCTCCTGAAAGAACCATTCAGCTAACCTCATGGCTGTTAGATAGGAACCAACTCATAGCTTACCCTCAGATAGATTTTCAGGATATAAGTCACATATGAGAAGGCTGGTCATCTTTCTCATAGGGGGGTTGATGGGTTCAAACCACTAGAAAGACACCATCTTTATTTTATTAACACTAAATCCTGTGGACCTGCATAGGTATCTTCAGAGTTATGGAAGCAGAGGAATAGATAGATCTCTGCTTCAGAGATAGGAATCTGATAAACAGGTGTGGAGGGGAAACTAGCCTTTTCTTGGATCTTATAAGTGTGTGGTATTGTGAGATAAGCCTTCTTTTTGGAGGAGAATGCATGTATTTCCCCGTGAAGTGGGGTTTGTCAGTTCACAAAAAATGCTGATCATGGACCTTCCCTTTATAGAAATACTACTTTAGGAAACTGCTGTTTTTGTTTTTTTTTTTTTTTTAAATACTGCATGACCCCATACAGTTTATTAACCTTTAAAAAATCCTTTTTGAGAGATAGCGATAGAGATAGAGATAGCGATAGAGATAGGTGATAGAGATAGAGATAGAGATAGAGACAGAGACAGAGACAGAGACAGAGACGGATATGGATATGGAGAGAGAGAGAGAGAGAGAGAGAGAGAGAGAGAGAGAGAGAGATTATGGAAACTGGTTAAAGGAATATAGAATTTGAGTATTTATATTTTGAATAGTCTAGACTGGAAGAGATCGATATTTGTTCCTCTCCCAAAGAAAGGCGACCCAACCGAATGTGGAAACTACAGAACAATTTCACTGATTTCACATGCAAGCAAGATTTTACTGAAGATTATACAAAAACGACTGGAACAGCACATCTACCAGAAGTCCAGGCTGGTTTCAGAAGGGGTCGCGGCACTAGAGATATTGTAGTTGATGTTAGATGGATCTTGGCTGAAAGCAGGGAATACCAGAGGAATGTTTATGTGTGTTTCATTGACTATGCAAAGGCATTTGACTGTGTAGATCATAATAAACTCTGGCTGACTCTGAGAAGAATGGGAATCCCAGAACACTTGATCGTTCTAATGTGAAACTTATACTTGGGCCAGGAGGCAGTCGTCAGAACAGAGCAAGAGAACACTGCATGGTTCAAAATTGGGAAGGGCGTATGCCAGGGATGCATCCTATCTCCATAGCTTTTCAAACTATATGCAGAACAGATTATCCGGGAGGCTGGGCTCTATGAGGAGAAATGTGGGGTCAAGATTGGTGGACGATTCATCAACAATCTGAGTTATGTGGATGACACAACCCTGCTTGCTGAAAGTGAGGAGGACCTGAAGCGCCTGCTGCAGACTGTCAAGGACTGCAGCCTACAATATGGATTGAGGCTCAATGTCAAGAAGACAAAGATTCTCACCACTGGACCAATTGGCAGCATCAGGATGGATGGTGAAGAGATTGAGATTGTACACAGTTTTAGTTTGCTTGGCTCCATAGTCAACAGTCTTGGCACCAGCAGCCAGGAAATTAAAAGGCGCATTGCCATGGGAAAGTCTGCTGTTAGGGACCTCTCCAAAGTGCTGAAGAGCAGTGGTGTCTCTCTTGAGGCAAAGGTGTGTCTGATACAGGCCATGGTCTTCGCAATCACCTGTTATGCATCAAAGAGTTGGACAATGACCAAGGAGGATAGAAGGAGAATTGATGCCTTTGAGCTGTGGTGCTGGAGAAGAGTATTGAGAATACCATGGACTGCAAGGAAAACAAACACGTTTGTCCTGGAGAGGGTTAAACCAGGTGGCTCCTTGGAGGCAAGGATTCTGAGGTTCCGTCTAACTTACTTTGGACATGTTGTGAGGAAAGACCGGTCCTTAGAGAGGGACATCATGCTTGGGAGGGTGGAGGGACGGCGCAGGAGAGGAAGGCCCTCTATGAGGTGGATTGATTCAGTGACTGGGATAATTGGGATGGGAGTGTCAGAGACAGTGTGATTGGCACAGGACACAGAGGAGTTTAGGGCTGTTGTACATAGGGTCGCTATGAGTCGCAGGCGACTCGACGGCACATAACAATAACAACAACAACAACAACCAGTTCAGTATGAAAGGAAAGCTAATAAGCATTGAAATTATAAAGTTTACAAACACTGAGGTAAAGCTCATCTGCTTACTGCTTAGTTAGAGAATTTGTCAAACTGCCATGAGCTCTTCTGATTACTACTAAAAAATTGTCCCGTATTATCATGATTATGTGGAAAATGAATGATTACATGAGGTGTTCACAGGTTTTTGTTCATTTAAACAAAAAAACAATGAGAACAGTCCTTAGGGTAAGTATGATAAGTGTAAGTTTGCTTGCTTTATGTAACCCACCAGGAAAGAATGGTTTCTATTAAAGGACAGCAAGGTCTGGGGAAATGAGAGAGCCTTAGTGAGAGGGATTGGCATAATAGCCACAAATGTACCCATCATGAAGAATATAGCACAAGACTGAGTAATATTTTGCTTTGTTACAGCCATTTCGAGTTGGAACTAGCTCAATGAAAACAACATCAAGAAACGACAAGGGGATAGAGAAGGAATAGAGCTATATTTTTCTCCTCAGAGGTTTTCATGAGTTATATTCAAATTTATTGACCTTTATATCAGCACCCAGTTTTGCATTGAAAGATTTCCATTTTGAGTGGGCTTACTTTTTGTAGCTATGATGGTGATTTCTATCAGCGCAAAGACATTGACTTGCTTGTACCCATAATGGGAAGAAGTCAGTAATGTTTATAAAGTAACATGTAAGTAATTTAATTGGACTCTTTTTTAAAAAATCATTATCATTTGTAAATTGGATGTACTACTGTATCGCTGTGAATAAGAAGTTTGAAACTTGCCCTGTCCTGCACCATCCTGTCATGAATTGCTCATGCTCATTGAGGTAGTTCATAGAGTCTATTGTTCATAGAGTTACTATGAGTCATAGTTGACGTGGTGGCACTTATCAACAATAGCGGCTCTATGCCTAGTTCTCACTAAAAGGTGCAGGAGATAGTTGAGAAGTTATATCAAATTGGGAACAACATCAGTAAAATTGGGGACAAAACACTTTAAGAACCAGGAAAAGGAGAAATAGTCAACTACTCTGTGATTTACTGCCTTTGAAAACCCACTGGAGGGTCAGCCAGGGGTTGGTTCTGATTTGGTGGTACAAAACAACAACAAAAACAACTGTTTATTAGCTCATCTCAGAACGTGAAACCGAAGTGTTGACTGATGAGAGTAAGTCAACTCTAGATGAAGTATTCATAGGAACAAAAGAAAAGCAGAAGAAATTCAGGCACAGTACTTGCATGACAGAGTGAAAAATAACTGACAACATGCTCACTATCCCATGGGTCAAAACAATATGTTGGTTATCCAACATGCACTATTACTGCCATCTCTACTCTACTCACTCGCTCATTGCTGATGAATCAGAACTGACTCATAGCTGGCCCTCCAGTCTATCTTCAGAGGCAGCACATTACAGAGATGAGATTGAGGTTGCTAGCAATTATAGCTTGCTCAGATCCACAATCAACACTCTTAATACCAGCAGTCAGGAAATCAAATGATGTATTGCATTGGGAAAATCTGCTGTCATGGACTTCTCCAGGGTACTGAAGAGCAATGATGTCATTCTAGATACAAAGGTGTGCCTAACCCATGCCATGGTTTTCTCAATTACTTGTTATGTCTCAGAAAGTTGGACAATGACTAAAAATGACAGAAAAAGAGTATATGCCTTTGAGTGCGGTGCTGGAGAAGAGTATTGAACATACCATGGACTGCCAAGAAAACAAATAGGTCTGTCTTAGAGAGAGTGAGACCAAGTCTCTCCTTGGAGGCTAGAATTTTGAATCTCTGCCTCACTTAATTTGGGTGTGTGGCTAGGAGAGATCAGTCCTTGGAGAAGGACATCATGCTCAGAAGGGTGGATGGACAGCACAGGAGAGAGAGACTCTGGGTGAAATAGATTGATACAGAAACTGGGGATATGGAGATTGGTGTGTCAGAATTAGTGAGACTGGCTCAGGATAGGGTAGGCTTCAGAGCTGCTGTACATAGTGTCGCGATACACTGCGGTAGATTCAACCAAAAACATTCTGTTACAGGTTTGGAAACATGAGTGGCATCCACTCCCTAAATAACATATTTTTGGAAATTCTATGAACTTTAATAGCTGTCAATAGATTTAGAGGGGTTTTAAGCCTTTTGTTCATAGGGTTGCTATAAAGCAGGTTCGACTTGAAGGTAATCAACAATACAGCAACAACAACAACATTACAGAGAAGAAGTCTATCTTTCTTCCATGGTACAATGGTTGGAGCAGCTAGTAGATTTGAATCACTTGCCTTTAGTTTGGCAGCACAACTCCTTACCCACTAAGCCACTAGGAACTCTTTAAACCTCACAGAGAGTCTAATGCAGGTGATAACAATACTTTCAGAATATTTTTCATAGCAAAGATTTTGAAGCATCTCTATGAGTTTGAAGTATGGTTCTTTGGATGACACAGAAGAATTTCAATAAACAACATATGATTAGAAGCAAGGGTGATGAAGGAGGAAGTTCAGGCTGCTTTGAGGGACTTGGCAAAAGAATAAAGCCCCAGGAATTGATAGAATACCAATTGATGTAGTTCAACAAACAGATGCTGCCCTGAATGTGCTCACCAGCTTGTGCCAAAAAATCTGGAGGACAACTACCTCGCCAACTAACTGGCAGAGATCCATATTTATTCTCATTCCCAAGAAGGTGACCCAACAGAGTGCATAAATTATCGAATAATATAACTAATATCACATGCTAGCAACATCCTGCTGAAGATTATACAGAAATGAGTGGAGCAGTACATTGTCAGAGAACTACCAAAAATACAAACTGGTTTTAGAAGAGGTCATTCATGGCACTAGAGACACTATTGCCAATGTCAGATGGATCTTGGCAGAAAACAAAGAATACCAAAAGAATGTTGAGATGTTTGTTATTGACTATGCAAAGGTATTATGGGAATCCCAGGACACCTGATTTTGCTTATGCAGGACGTGTACTTGAATCAGGATGCAGTCCTCAGAACGGAGCAAGGAAACACTGCGTGCTTCAAAATTGAGAAAGAGTCCATCAAGGATACTTCCTGTCTCCATATCTTTTCAATCTATATGCAGAACAGATCATTTGGGAATCTGGGATTTATGAGGAAGTAGGTGGCATCAGAATTGGAGGAAGATTCATCAAAAACCTATGTTATACAGATAACACAACCTTGCTTGCTGAAAGTGAGGAAGACCTAAAATGCTTGATACACAATGTCAAGGACTGTAGTCTTCAATATGGATTGAAGTTGAACATAAAGAAGACAAAGATTCTCACCATTGGGCCAATTGGCAGCACCATGATAGTGGAGAAGAGTGAGATTGTTAACAATTCCAGCTTGTTTGGCTCCACAATCAACACTCTTGGAACCAGCAGTCAGGAAATCAAACGACAAATTATATTGGGAAAATCTGCTATCAGGGACCTCTCCAGAGTAATGAGAAGCAACAATGTGAATCTAGAGACTAAGATGTGGCTGATCTAAGCCATATTCTTCACAATTACTTGCTGTGCCTCAGAGAGATGAACAATGAGTATGTATGACGGAAGAAAAATCAATGCCTTTGAGTTGTGGTGCCACAAAAGAGTCTTGAACGTAACATGGATCACCAAGAAAATAAACAACTCTGTCTTGAAGAGGGTGAAATCAAATTTCTTCTTGGAGTCTAAGATTTTGAAGCCCCATTGCACGCACTTTGGGCATGTGGCCAGGAGAGATCAATCCTTCGAGAAGAACATCATCCTCAGAAAGATGGAGGAACAGCACAGGAGAGGAAGACCCTGGATGAGATGGATTGATACAATAACTGAGGCAATGGGAGTTAGTCTGTCAGATTTAGCAAGACTGGCTCAGAACAGGGCAGGCTTTAGAGCTGCTATACGCAGTGTCACTATGGGTCACAAGTGATTCAGTGGCACCTGACAACAACACAACAACAACTTTCTTATTGTTCAGAAAGCAAGAAAAGACAGCAGTTTCTCTTATGTGAAAAACAGAATGTGGAACTCTTGATTCTCTCACACTATAATGCAAAACATATGCATACAATGCTCTATAACCTGTGAAAATCATATTGTTAGAGCTAACCTCAGAGGGAGCCCTGGTGGCAGAGACAGTGGGGAATTGCTGGACTCACACAGACATTATCCCTCTAAGGCTCTGAGGGAGAAATACTCGCAATCACTCGCTATGAAATTTCCTTGGGAACTTTCAGGAGGATCTTATTGATTCCAACTCGATAACAATGAGTTTGGGGTTTTGAGTTTTTAAGAAGGAATCTCAGAGCTGATCAGATGAGTTACTGAAGTTTCTATTTAGACAAATGGCAAAGAGAAGGGGGCCTTTATTGTCCTATTTATTGAACTGTTTTGGGAGACATTGCAGGAGATATGGAATTTGTATGCAGTGGACACTGAAGACTGAAGAAGGCTGGGCTGGTGGTGATGAAGTGGTTCAAATGCTTGGGTTGAAATGACCAAAGTGAACAGATAAAGGTGAGGCCTTTCTGATCAAAACAATTTACTTCCACATTGTAACCTCCTCAGAAGAGAATTTACTGCTCAAATCCATAACCAACCAACCTAAAAATTAGATGAAGATGAAATAAATTCATATATTTGTGTACTAGCAAGTATAAATAAAGCCATTCATAACATCTTTATTTATAGTAGGAACAAAGAAGATGACTATATGTTCATCAAAAGTTTAACATATAAAAAAAAATGTATGGCTAATTTCCCTGCCAGTGGACTACTGTTTTATCAGGTGTCACCAAGCCAACCCAGACTCATAGAAACTCTGTAAATCGCAGAATAAAGCATGGCCCTGCCCTGCACGGACACCACTATGGCTACAATATTAGAGCCCATTGTTGAAGCCACTGTGCAAATCATTCTTGCTGAAGGTCTTTTTCTTTTGTTCTTGTTGTTTTTTTTTTTTTTTGCTAGCCCTTCACTTTATAAAATATGATAATTTTGGGAATTATTCCAGAGAATGCCCCTTTCTGATAACATGTCCAAAATATAAGATGTTATCCTAACCTCCTTACTTCCAAAGAAGTATTGGTGGGGTTTTTCGTTTGTTTAGGAAGGAACTGTCTTTACTTTGAAGTAATAGGCCTGCTCTGTGGCCAGAGGGTTCTTCCACCTGGTGGGCTGGGGTAGGGTAGGGTAGCGTAGGCTTGTAAAGGGCCACTGCCAGCCCTATGGGATCTGTAGTGTTCAGACTCTTATTATATGTTTCAGGAAGACTTCATAGATGAGGCAGCCATTGCTATCCTCATGTCCTGCTAGGACAGTTTCCACCTCACCCTCAGTTATCTTCTCTCCCACTGTGGTGAGGACATGTCTCAGCTCTGCTCCCATGACTGCCGTTTCCCTCCTTGTCAAACACCTGAAGCCCCTCCAAGTAGTCTTTATGTATGCCTTGATCCTGGTTCTTGGCTACTGTTTAGAGTAAGGGCAGATAAGTCTCAAAGTCCACACACCAGGACTTTAATTCATCACTCTTTGGGTACCCCAGGACCTTAAGCACTCTGGCATTGCTGGGGCTCTGGTCCAGGGCCCTCATCACATCCCCACATAGACGGTACATAAACTTGCCATCACCTGCTCGGTCAAACAGCTCAAAGGTCTCGAACTCCTCCACTTGGTCCTTATTAAACATGATCAACATTTTGGCGTTATCTGGGGGTGGGGGAGGTGGGAGTAGGGTTACTGTGGTTTTCCAGGAGAGGCAGCTGGCTCAGTCTTGGCCTTGACTGGAAAGGTCCCTGATGCTGGTGTAGCAATGGCCTTTGAAGTAGAGGAGCCCTCTGGTTTCTTCACAGGAACATCTTTTTTGGGATGCATGATGTCCAGTAGTCAAAAGACGATGTGTCGATGGGGACACCCATCTCCTGTCAGCTCCAGGAAAAGACAGGGATCAGGCCAAGGAGCATTCTTCTCCAAGACTTCCTTCTGTTCCTCACCATCTCCATAAAACAAAGGATAGACGTGTGTATCTATGTCTAATCTATAGCTCCATATCTCTGTATTTTTATCTGTACCTATCTGTAACCCCCTTTATATATCATGATAAAAATAAATATCGGGTATTACTAAGTAAAATAACATAAAGTTTTACATTTGACAAAAGAAGAAAAAAACCAAACAACAACTACAAACAAAATTCTGATGAAGATTATCCAAAAATGACTGGAATAGCACATCAACAGAGAACTGCCTGAAGTGCAGGCTGGATTTAGAAGAGGTCGTGGCAATAGGGATATTATAGCTAATGTCAGATGGATCTTGCCTGAAAATAGAGGTACCAGAGGAATGTCTATCTCTGTTTCCTTGACAATGCAAAGGCATTTGACTGTGTGACTCTCAACAAACTGTGGCTGATTCTGAGAATGGGAATCCCAGAACACCTGATCATGCTTATGCAAAACCTATACTTGGATGTTGTCACCAAGTTGTGCCAAGAAATCTGGAGGACAACCACCTGGCCTACTGACTGGAAGAAATCTATATTTGTTCCCATTCCAAATAAAGGTGATCCAAGAGAGTGTGGAAATTATCGAATAATATCATTGATACCACATGCAAGCAAGATTCTGTTGAAGATAATCTGAAAACGACTGGAACAGCACATTAACAGAAAACTGCCAGAAGTGCAGGCTGGCTACAGAAGAGGCTGTGGCACTAGGAATATTATACCTAATGTTGGATGGATCTTGGCTGAAAGAAGTAAGTACCAGAGGAATGTCTATCTGTGTTTCATTGACTATGCAAAGGCATTTGACATGTGGATCACAACAAACTGTGGCTGAATTTGAGAAGAATGGGAATCCCAGAACATTTGATTAAGCTTATGTGAAACTTATACTTGGACCAGGAAGCAGTTATCAGAACAGAGCCAGGAAACACTGCATAGTTCAAAACAGGGAAGGGTGTGCATCAAGAATGTGTCCAATCTCCATACCTTTCAACCTATATGCAGAACAGATTATCCAGGAGGCTGGGCTCTATGAGAAGAAGTGTAGAATCAGGATTAAAGATAGACTTATCAACAATTTGCGTTATGCATATGACACAACCCTGCTTGCTGAAACTGAGGAAGACCTGAAGTGCTTGCTGCACAAGGTCAAGGATTGTAGGCTTCAATATGGATTGAAGCTCAACATCAAGAAAACAAAGATTCTCACCACTGGGCCACATCATGATAGATAGTGAAGAGACTGAGATTGTTGACAGCTTTAGTTTGCTTAGCTCCATAATCAACACTGTTGGTACCAGCAGCCAGGAAATTTAAAGCTGAATTGCACTGAGAAAGTCTGCTGTCAGAGACCTTTCCAAGGAACTGAGGAGCAATGATGTCAGCCTGGAGACTAAAGTGAGCCTGATACAGGCCATGCTCTTTGCCATTCCTTGCTATGCTTCAGAGAGCTGGACAATGAATAGGGACGATAGAAGGAAAGTTAGTGGTCTTGGGCTTTAGTGCTGGAGAACAGTATTGAATAGAGCATGGACTGCTAGGAGAACAAACATTTTTGTCCTGGAGAGGGTAAAGCCAGGCTGCTCCTCGGAAGCAAGGATTCTGAAGCTTCATCTGAAATACTCTGGACATGTTGTAAGGCAGGATCCATCCTTGGAGAGGGATGTCATACTTGGGAAGGTGGAGGAACAGTGCAGGAGATGAAGACCCTCTATGGGGTGGATTGATTCAGTGACTGGGGTAATAAGGGTAGGTGTGTCAGAGACAGTAAGATTGGCACAGGACATAACAGATTTTAGGGCTGTTGTACATAGGGTCACTATGAGTTGCAGGCAACTTGACGGCACATAACAACAACAACAACAACAACAATAATAATAAACAAAATTAGAACAAATGTCATAAAGTCCTTGATTCCATATATTTAAATGTATAGGGAAATTCTTAGACATTGTGACAGATACCAGAACATTAACTGTCTCTAGTGTTTGAGAATTTAATTTAAAATAATAGGAGGGAAGTTTCTGAGATGTCTAAGAAGACCTGTATCATTATTAGTGTAGTAGTTGCACAAATGTATGCATTTTCTGACATCAACATGTAAATAAAATTATATTGCATGAAAATTATACCTGATTATACAAAAGGAAAAAATTGTTGGACATTTTTTAAGTTCAAACATAATATTGTTTCATCAGTCACAAATGTCTATGTTTCAAATATTTAAATATAGGATATTTTATATTTAACAAACAGATAACTGTCCCTTCTTTATAACTCTTCAGATACAAGTAGTCTTTGCTGTAGTCTGAGCATGCTAATTTTTTTTCTCTTCCTAAAAAAGAATTTTCCTGAGTATGGTAATAGCAGCTAGGAATCAGGAGACAAAGTGCATTGGGAAAGTCAGCTGTGAGGGACCTCTCAAGAGTACCAAAGAGCACCGATGTCAGGCTGGAGACTAAGGAGCCCCTGATCCAGGCTATAATCTTTGCAATTACTTGTTATGCATTGGAGAGTTGGACAGTGAATTGGGATGATAGAAAGAGAATTGATGCCTTTGAGTTGTGGTGTAGGAGAAGAATGTTGAATATACCATGGACTGTTAGGAGAACAAACAAGTTTGTTCTGGAGAAGGTGAAGCCAGAATGTTCCCTGGAGTCAAGGTTTCTGAAGCTTCACCTGACATACTTCGGGCATATTGCAAGGAGGGACTGGTCCTTGGAGAGGGACATCATGTTTGGGAGAGTGGTGGGACGGCACAGGAGAGGAAGACCCTCGATGAGATGGATCGAATCTGTGAGTGGAGTGGTGAGAATGAATGTGTTTGAGACAGCGAGGTTGGCACAGGATAGAACCGCGTTTAGGGCTCTTGTACATATGGTCGCTATGAGTCGCAAACGACTCGATGGCACATAAAAACAACATCTGTATTTAGAAAGAAGATAGAAAGATTCCTCTCTATTAGCTATCCAGATTTAGATATTATTTTAATGATAATTGGCCTGTAATGGTTTCCTTAGCAACTAGGAGCTAACATCTGAAATATAATGTGGTGTTTGAAAAAGAATTTCAGGTCATTTCAGTCAGTTTTTCACAAATATTCTAGCATCTGGAGACAGTATCACCTGTTTAAAGGAATAAGATAATAAAACTTTATAATAGAGAGAAACTGGTTTAAGCATTGTAAATCACACTCAACTCAACAACACCTAACAACTACAACAACAAGCAGTCACACATTCCTCTTTCTTGCATCATTGTCCACCTCAGCAAAGTGTTGCCTGTCCCCCAGTCCATACGTGGTCATAAACCACGTTCAAAGATACCTGAGGACCGAACTACCTCACAGTGTTTTGCACTATGTTGGCTTCTCTGGTGCTATACCACTAAGATATTTGAAAAATCATCAGGTCACCCATGGTGGGCAAACTTAAGCAACCAATTTAAGTGGATGTATTTTATGCTGTGGTAGAGTACAAAGAAAAGCCTGGGAATCTACTTCCACAGTTAGTCCATGAAAACTATGAAACACAATAGATTATTGTCCAATATCATGCAAAAAGATGAGTATGCTAGTTTATAAGACATTCAAAATAGTGTGACCATGACAATGAACATGTTCATGACCAAGGTACTTTTTCTGCTATACACAAGGTCTTTATGACTTGGAGTCAAATTGATAGTAATTAACAGGGAAAGTACTATGACTGTTAGGAGTTTAATTGTGTCTCCTCCTAACTGACTAGGTAATTATTCTTAATTAAGATCATGTAATTTTACTCCAGTTTGTGATCTGATGTAATTACTTTATGTGTTGTAAATCACAGATTTTAGAATGTTAATCAGGGAGCTCTGGTGACTGCGTGTTGTAGTTGTTAGGTGTTGTTGAGTTGAGTATGATTCACAAATGACCAATCTGAGTCCCATTCTATTCTGTGCACAGTAACTGGTGTACTCAAGCTCACTCCTGCCATCAATGTGTTCAACCCATCTAATTGAGGTATTTCCCTTCTTTTACTTTCCTATCACTTACTCAACCATGATACCTCTTTCCAAGTAATAACCTTTTCTAGCAACATGCTCAAAGTATGTATGGTGAAGCTTCATTATCTTTGCCTCCGAGGTGCATTCTGATTGCACCTTCTTGAAGATGCATCTGCTTATTCTTATGGCAATCCTTCCATGTTCTAACACTTCTCCAACATGAAAGTTCAAAGGCATCGATTCTTCATCTTTCATCCTTAGAAATTATCCAGCTCTCAGATGCTTACTAAGTGACTGAAAAGACCATGGCCAGAATCAGGTGCACCTTAATTCTCAAACTGACATCATTACTCCTCAATAATTTGGAGAGGTCCTTGTCTGCTGACTTTCCCAGTGCAAAATGTCTCCTGATTGCTGGTACCAAGAGCAATGATTGTGGATCCAGTAAGATAAAGTTGTTGCCAATTTCATTCTTGTCTCCATCCACGATCTTGTTGTCTATCGGTCCAGTGGCAATGACTTCCTTTTTTCTTCTTCTTGGTACTGAAATGCAATCAATATAGAAGGTTGCAGTGTTTACCTTTCTAGTGGCTTAGTGGTAATGAATTGTACTGCCAATGCCAAGGTAAACATTTGACTCTACTAGCTACTTCCTGGGAGAAAGATTGGCAGTCTCCTCCCATGTGATTTATTGCCTCTGAAATTCCACTAGAGGGCCAGCCATGGCTTGGTTCTGACTCGATGATATACAACAATAGCAAATAGGGTTAATTACTTGATGGAATTCTGGTGACCTAGTGGGTAATGAATGGCACTGCCCGTCTAAAGGCAAGCTATTTGAATCTACCAGCTGCTCCACAGCAAAAAGATGGATAATCTTTCTTTAATTCATAGTCCCTGCAAGTCTGCATAGAGGCTCAATTTTGAGACAGTTCACACTTGACAGCACACAACACAAAAGATGTTAATGAGGCAGGATTAGATAACCAATCAGGTTACAATCTATATTAACTTGTATCACAAGTGAATCTTTTTTAAAGATTTAAAAGAATATATGCACACAGACTTTATCAAGTTTGTATATAAATCAGTATAAAATTTTAAAAAACCCAAGTTATTAACAATGGCATTGTACAGGGTGGATCATAACAAGCTGTGACTGTCTTTGAGAAGAATGGGGATCCCAGAGCATTTATTTGTGTTCATGCGAAACCTATACCTAAACAAGGAGGCTGTGTGTGAGCAGAGCAAGGAAATAATACTACGTGGTTTAAAATTAAGGAAGGACTGTGTCAGGGTTATAGTCTTTCTCCATAGCTATTCAATCTGCATGCTGAGCAAACTATTCAAGAATCTGGACTCTATGAAGAGGAATGTGAATCAGGATTGGAAGGAGACTCATCAGTAACCTGTGTTATGCAAATGACACAATCTTGCTTGCTAAGAGTGTGGAGGACTTGAAGCACTTGTTGCAGAAGATCAAGGAATACAACCTTCAAGATGGATTGTATCTCAATTTTAAGAAAACTAAGATTCTTACCGTTAGACTGAAAGGTAAATTCAGGATAGATGGAGAAAACAATGAAGTTGTCAACAACTTCACTTGCTTGGATCTACGATTAACATCCTTGGTACCAGCAGTCAGGAAATCAGGAGATGTATTGTACTGGGTCCCTAATCTGCAATTAGGGACCCCTCTAAATTACTGGAGTAATGATCTGGTGTTCATATGGTCACTATGTGTTGTTCTCAACTTGATAGCACCTAAAAGTAACAATAACAACAGCATTGATGCCAGTTTAAGGACTAAAGTGTGTCTGATTCAGGCCATGGTCCTTCTGATCACTTGCTATGCATCTGAGATCTGAACAATTAATAAGGATGACAGAAGACCACTTGATGCCTTGGGTGTGTTGAAGAAGAGCACTGAACATCACACAGACAGCCAAAGGAAAAACACATATGTCTTACACAAGGTACATCCACAATGCTCTTTGGAGTCAAAGTTGATACAGCTTCACCTCTCATAATTTGGATATGTTGCTAGGAGGGCATATTCTTTGGAGAGGGGACATAATTCTCTGAAAAGCAGGGGATCAGTGAAGGAGAGGAAGACTCTTA
The DNA here is from genome assembly GCF_000299155.1 of Elephantulus edwardii. Taxonomy (NCBI): domain Eukaryota; kingdom Metazoa; phylum Chordata; class Mammalia; order Macroscelidea; family Macroscelididae; genus Elephantulus; species Elephantulus edwardii. The sequence continues at coordinate 14,787,944 of NW_006399785.1, read as the reverse complement.
ACCTGATGGATTGACACAGTGACTGCTACAAGGGCTCTTATGTGTTAGGAAGTGTGAGATGGCCCAGGATAGGACAGGATAAGATCACAGGGTCGCTATGGGTCGCACTTGACTCTACAGCACCTAACAACAACAAGAAGAACAACAGCAACAACAACAATATTCACAATGAAGAAAGAGCCAAAAGATCAGCTAACTCCCAAGAAAGAAAACCCTGGCATGGAGTAAATCCTTTCCCCCGGGATTCGTGCGCTGAGAAACTCCTAGACTCAAAGAGATGGATGCCAAAACATATGTAGATCTCCAAGGTCTTGCCCCAGAGATTACAAAGAGAAACCTTCCTCTAGAACTAGCACCTTAAGCTCACCATTCTAGCCTCCTAAACAGAGGAAGAATGCATTTCTGTTAAATCCATCCATTTCTAAAAGATCAGAGCTTTGATATCACCTGGAGCACATACAGCAGTCCTACTATGTATATGGGGTCCCCGGGGATCAGAATTGACTGATGACAACCACCACCAAAACAACAAAGTGTTAATACATGCACACGTGACATCCACATACCTAGAGTTACACTAACACAGCTTGCTGGATAGCTAAGTAGATGATCAAGTTATAAAGTCTTGGGGGAAATAAGGAAAGGAGCAATGGAATTTGCTGAAACAGCGTAGATATTGGCTTTAGAAAGTTCAAAAGACTGCAGTTAAAAGTTTTTATTTTAAGAGCAATCATTGAAAGAGCCAACTGACCTTGCTCTTCCCTGTCTCAAGTCAGAAAACAAGCAGTGAAAGTGTATCTTAGTGGTTTGCAAGTGAATCAGCAGAGGATGCTCAGCTATTAGGAAGCCATCGATTGAGCTGGAGGAAATGAGTTGGCTGCCGCATGAGATACAAGCCAATGTCCAGGCTTGTGAGGTCAGGGCATGAGGCCAAGGTAGACTGCATTGTTGGCAGGAATTCCTGTCAAGTTTGGTCCCTTCTTTTGCTTAATCCATATTTCCAACTTTTTCAAGGCTCTTAGTTCAATCTTCAGTAACTTTTTCATTGACTCTTCCAAATTTCAACACTCTTAGTATTGGTATAAAATGCTTCCTTGATTCTTGCCTAGACAACAATAAATTTTTGTTAATATCTATTCAGGTGGACAATTAATAATGCTCAGAGAATCTATGTTCAGAAATAAACTTACTCCAAAATAGGAAGTTTCTAAATTTGCCAGTATTATCTCAAAATAATAATTATTTTAAATAATAAGAAATATTTAAAACAATATTTTAAAATACTAAAATTAATATTGGATATTAACAAGAATTACTGTGGTTCTAGAATAGCAAAGTCATTAGTCACTCTAAATAAGAGTGTTTCAGACAAAGTGTATGGGAAGTCATGGGTGGACAAGAAGCCAGAAAATATAGGTTTGACTTTTGTATGACCTTGAACAAATCATTCATTTCTCTGTGACTTATGTGCTCATGTTTCAGAAAATTGGAGTAATACTCTCAGGATGTTGTGGGGAGCCATCAGATTACAAGCCCTTCTGGATTCCTGAGACACAGCTTATAAACAAATAGATCATATTGAAGACCTGTATTATAACAACACAGCTTGGGTTGTAGAAAGCGCCCTTTCTGTTTTCTCATTAATTTAAAGATCTACAGATTACTCTTTTAAAAAGTGTAATGTTTTGTTTTAATTGTGGCTCAATTACAAATGGTAAGATAAATGTGTACTTCATTTAAATTAACTCAATGCAACACAACTAATATTGAGTGCCTAGAGAAAAAGAGCATTAGTTTGACTATAACCTATAATTACCTAATATGAAAAGTTTTGAGTTGTATTCAACTCAGTAGGAAAGGTTTGGATTTATTTAAAGAGTATCCTGACTGCTTCTATATTTTTCTGATTATAGGTCTGTCTTGAAGAGGGTAAAATCAAGTTTCTCCTTGGAGACTAGGATTTTGAAGTTCTGTGTCACATACTTTGGGCATGTGGCCTGGCGGGACCAATCCATGGAGAAGGAACATCATGCATGGAGGAGTGGAAGAACTGCACAGGAGAGAAAGATCCTGGATAATTTAGATTGATATGGTAACCAGGGCAATGGTGTTAGGTGTGTCAAAGTCAGTAAGACTGGCTCAGGACAGGGCATGATTCAGAGCTGCTGTATATAGGGTAGCTATGAGTCACAGGTAACTCGACAGCACACAACAAAACAACAACAGCCACTGAGAAAAATATTTGCTCTTGGTTTTGTATATATACTTTTCAATGTGTTAAGGAAATTCCCTTCTGTTCCTATTATGTCAGGTGTTTTAATCATGAAAGGGGGTTGGATTTTGTCAAAGGTCCATGGTCTCCCCAATTACTTGCTATGTATCAGGGAGCTGGATGATGATTACGCATGATAGAAGAAGAATTGACTGCCTTTGAGTCACAGTGCTCGAGAAGAATCTTACAGAGTTTTTCTATTAATTGGTTTGCATACAAAAATTCATTTATATTGGATTCCATTCGTGTACATTGTGTTTTATACAATCTTTCACTTACCTTACGCTTTATATAAAAGCATTCATATGCGTTATAAGACTATACTGAGTCACTGTATCGAAAGGAAGTGGCAAAACAGAATAATTTCATAAAACAGCATAAGAGCAACAGCCTATGGTGATGAAGGAAGAAGTTCAGGCTGCTTTGAAGAAAATAGCCAAAAAAAAGGCCCCAGAATAGATGGTATACCAATTGACATATTTCAGTTAACAGATGCTGCTGTGGATGTGCTCACCAAGTTGTGCCAAGAAATCTGGAGAACAACCACTTGGCCAACTGACTGGAAGAGATATTTGTTCCCATTCCAAAGAAGGGTGACCCAACAGAGTGTAGAACAATATAACTGATTTTACATGCAAGTAAGATTCGACTGAAGATTATCCAAAAATGACTGGAACAGCATATCAGCAGAGACTGCCAGAAGTCCAGGCTGGGTTTAGAGCTGGTTGTGGTACTAGGGATATTGTTGCTGATGTTAGATGGATCTTGGCTGAAAGCAGAGAATACCATAGGAATGTCTATCTGTGTTTCATTGATTATGCAAAGGCATTTGACTGTGTGGATCATAACAAACTGTGGCTGACTCTGAGAAGAATGGGAATCCCAGAACACTTGATCGTTCTAATGTGAAACCTATACTTGCACCAAGAGGCAGTCATCAGAACAGAGCAAGGAAACACTGTCTGGTTCAAAATTGGGAAGTACGTATGCCAGGGATGTGTCATGTCTCCTTACCTTTTCAGCCTGTATGCAGAACAGATTATTCTGGAGGCTGGGCTCTATGAGGTGGAATGTCGGGGTCAAGATTGGTGGAAGATCTATCAACAATCTATGATATACAGATGACACAACCCTGCTTGCTGAAACGGAGGAGGACCTGAAGCGCTTGGTGCAGAGGGTCAAGGAGTGCAGCCTTCAATATGGATTGAGGCTCAATGTCAAGAAGACAAAGATTCTCACCACTGGACCAACTGGCAGCATCAGGATGGGTGGTGAAGAGATTGAGATTGTTCACAGCTTTAGTTTGCTTGGCTCCACAGTCAACACTCTTGGCACCAGTAGCCAGGAAATTTAAAAAATGTATTGCGTTGAGGAAAGTCTGCTGTTAGGGACTTCTTCAAAGTAGTGAAGAGCAATGGTGTGTCCCATAAATGGTCTTTGCTATCACTTGTTATGCATCAGAGAGTTGGACAATGACCAAGGACGACAGAAGGAGAATTGATGCCTTTGAGCTGTGGTGCTGGAGAAGAGTATTGCGAACACCGTGGACTGCTAGGAAAACAAACAGATTCATCCTGGAAAGGGTTAAACCCGGCGGTTCCTTGGAGTCAAGGATTCTGAGGCTCTGTCTAACATATTTTGGACATGTAAGGAGGTATCAGTCCTTGGAGAGGGTCATCATGCTTGGGAGGGTGGAGGGACAGCGCAGGAGGGGAAGGCCCTCTATGGGGTGGATTGATTCAGTGACTGGGGTAATTGTGATGGGCATGTCGGAGACAGTAAGAGTGGCACAGGACAGAGCAGAGTTTAGGGCTGTTGTACATAGGGTCGCTATGAGTCGCAAGCAACTCGACGGCACATAACAACAACATACATTATATTTTCTATAATTAAATTACATCCTCAGGAACCAAAATTTGACCTTGAGTCTATACCACATGAATGTCAAAACTATATCAGGAAAAGGTTTGAGGCCTTGAATACAAATGAACAAAGACCAGATGAGCTGTGGGAGGATATCAATAATATTATCTAGAAAGAATGGAGGGGTTATTACAATGACAGAGGAAGAACAGAAGACCAAGATATATGTCAGAAGAGACTCTGAATATTGCACTAGAGCACAGAGAAGCCAAAGCAAAGGGAAGAAATCAAGAAATAATGAGCTGAACAGATTTCAAAGGGCAGACACAGTAAAGTATTATAATGAAATGTGCAAAGAACTGGAGTCAGAAAATCAAAGAGGCCAAATTCACTTAGCACTTCTTAAGCACAAGGAACTGAAGAACAAATTCAAGCCTCAAGTTGCAATACTAAAGTATGCTTTGGGTAGAATTTTAAATGACTGAGGAAGCATTAAAAGAAGATGGAAAGAGTATACAGAGTCATTGTACCAAAAGAAAATGGTGGACATAGAAACATTTCATGAAACAGTATATGAGCGAATGCCTTTGGTGATGAAGGAGGAAGTTCATGCTGCTCTGAAATAACTGGCAAAACACAAAACCTCAGGAACTGATGATATACTAATTGATATATTTCAAGAAACAGATGCTGCCCAGGTGTGCTCACTAAGTTGTGTCAAGAAATCTGGAGGACAAACACCTGGCCAAATGGCTGGCAAAGATCTATATTCTCATCCCAAAGAAAGGTGAACCAGCTGAGTGCAAAAATTTTTGAACAATATCATTAATGTCACATGCAAGCAAGATTCTGCTAAATATTATCCCGAAATGACTGGAACAGCACATCAACATAGAATTGCCAGAAGTGCAGGCTGGGTTTAGAAAAGGCTGTGGTATTAGAGATATTATAGTTAATGTTAGATGGATTTTGGCTGAAAGTAAGGAGTGCCAGAGAAATATCTGTCTGTATTTCATTGATTATGCAAAGGCTTTTGACTGTGTGGACCACAACAACCTGTTGCTGACTCTTAGAAGAATGGGAATCTCAGAACACTTGATTATGCTGATGCAAAACCTATACTTCAACCAGAAGGCAGTCATCAGAACAGAGCAAATAAATACTGCATGGTTCAAAATTGGGAAGTGTGTATGCCAGGGATGTCCCATATCCATGCTTTTAAAATCTATATGCAGGACAGATATCCAGAAAACTGGGCTCTATGAGGACAAATGTGGCACCAGGTTTGGAGGAAGACTCATCAACAATCTGTGTTATGCAGATGATACAACCCTGCTTGCTGAAACTGAGGAGCACCTGAAGTGCTTGCTGCAGAAAGTCAAGGACAGCAGCCTTCAATATTGATTGAAGCTCAACATCAGGAAAACAAAGAGTCTAACCACTGGGCTGATTGACAGCATCATGATAGATGGTGAAGAGATTGAGATTGTTGACAGCTTTTGTTTGCTGGGCTCCACAATCAATACTCTTGACACCAGCAGCCAGGAAATTAAAAGATGTATTGCATTGGGAAAGTCTGCTAGCAGAGACCTCTCCAAAGTCCTGGAGAGCAACGATGTCATTCTGGAGACTAAACTGTGCCTGCTCCAGGTTATAGTCTTTACAATCATTGCTATGCATCAGAAAGCTGTAGAATGACTAGGGATGATAGAAGGAGAATTGATAACTTTGAGCTGTGGTGCTGGAGAAGAGTATTGAATACACCATGGATGGCTAGAAGAACAAACAAATTCATCCTAGAGAGGGTGAAGCCAAGCTGCTCCTTGGAAGCAAGGATCTGAAGCTTCATCTGACATATTTTGGACATGTTGCAAGGCATGTCCTTCTTTTGAACGTGTGTGTGTGTGTGTGTGTGTGTGTGTGTGTGTACTGTTGTTGTTTAGTTTTTTATTGCTCATAGAAACCCTATGAACAAAAGGTCTGTACCTTGCTCTCTCCTGTGCCATCCTCACACTTTCTGACACACTAAAGTTGATTGTGGCAATCACTGTGTCAGTCCACCTGCTTGAGGGTCTTCCTCTCCTTTGCTAACCCTCCGCCCTTCCCAGCATCACATTACCCTCCATGAAATAGATCCTCCTAGCAATATGTCCAATGTATGTGAAGCAAAGCCTTATTATTATTACCTCCAAAGAGCCTCTAACTGTACCCTCTCCATGACCTATTTGTTCATTCTTTTGGAAGTACATGTTCAGTGGTCTTCTCCTGAACCACCCACCAAAAGCTTCAGTTTCTTTTCTGTCATAATTATTGTCCAGCTGTCAGATGCATAGCAAGTAATCAGAAAGATCATGGCCTGAATCAGATACACCTTAGTCCTCAAACTGACATCATTACTCCCCAATCATTTGTACAGGGCCCTAACTGCAGACTTTCCTAGTGCAATGTGTCTCCTTATTTTTTGACCAGTGGTACCTAGTGTGTTAACTGTAAATCCAAGCAAGATGAAGTTGTTAACAGTGCCAAACTACTCTCCGTCCATCATGATATTTCCTATCAGTCCAGATAGAAATCTTTGTCTTTTTGACATTGAGATACAATCCATACGAAAAGTTGCATGTCTTGATCTTCTACAACAGTGTCAGATTGCATTATCTGTATAATGCAGGTTATTGATGAGTCTCTCTCCACTTTTGATTGTATGTATATTGGAACAGACCCATAGCTGACCCTCTGGTGGGTTTTCAGAAGCAGTTAACCAAATGGGAGGAGATGGCTTATCCTTCTCCAATGGAGCAGCTGGTGGCCTCAATCCAACTGCCTTTGGGATTGGGAAATTATATATATTTGGCAGTCTATGGCATATTCAGAATTCTTCATCTATACCATAACTCAAAGACATCTCTCCTTTTTCAGTCTTCCTGAATCAATGTATTAATTTTCACCCGCAAAAGAAACAACTGAAAATATCATCCATACCTTGGGTCAGAGGAAGCCTAGTCTTTAAACCTATATTCTTGCATGTAAGCACTGTTTGTGCTATTGCTGCTGTTGTTGTTGAGATTCTTATCTATCCTTTGAACAACAGATCTGGACCTTGGGCCATCCTGATCATCTCTGACACGTGTGAGCCCATTGCTTCAGTACTGTGCCAATTCAACTTGTTGGGGTGTTTCCTGTTCTTCGCTGACCCTCAAACTTTCCTAGTCTCATGTCCCTTTCCAAGGAAAGCTTTTCCTAGAAATGCATTCAAAGCGTGTGAGATGAAGCTTCATCATTTTTGCCTCCAAGGAGCACTCTGGGTGCACTTTTTTCAAGACTTATATGTCTTGTTCTCTTTGCAGTCTATTGGGTATTCAGGACCCTTCTCCAACACCATAATTCAAAGGTATCAATTCTTCTGCCATCCTTATTCATTGTCTAGCTTTCTGATGCGTAGCATATGATTGAGAAACCCTGTTGAATCAGGTGCACCTTTGTCTTCTGTCTGACATCATCACTATCCAATAATTTGGAGAGGTCCCTGACAGGGGTCTTGTCAATGAAACATATCCCCTATTCTCCTGACTGCTAATATCAAGGGTGCTATTTGTTGATCCATGCAAGTTGAAGTCATTGACGACTTCAATCCTTTATCCATCAGTGTTGCCTACAGGCCCAGTAGTGAGTAAATTTTTCCATTCTGTAGACTTGAAAATTGATTAAAAGTTGATAAAAACTTAGCATAACTCAAGCAACCAAGTGCATCACTGTGACTCACACTTGAGTCTCTTAACTTGTAGCTACTAACCTGTTGCTATTAGTGTTATTAGGTGAAAATCAGAGTGACCTATAAACTACAGATTTGGACCTTTCTCTATTTCTCAGCCATGGTCATTATCTCTGTCATGTTCAACTCATTTTTGTAGCCATTGTACCCATCTATCTTGAGAGTTTTTTGCTGAATCCATGACATATTCAACACTGTTCCCTAGCACCATATTTAAGACATCAAACCTTCTTCAGACTTCTTTATTTTTCCTTGTCCAACTGCCACATGCATATAAATAGCCCCACAGTTGTCAAATATGAGTTAGCTTCTAACATATTTGTTGTACTTTTTAAAGATTCAGATTCCTGACACCTCCATGCAAGGCATTCTGGATATTCTGACTTGTTGGTTGTGTGCTAGGAATATGATTAGGGAAAGCATGTGAGAGGCACTGCTCTAAGTTCAGTGGGGGCTGGATTCAGAACAAAGACCTTACTGAAAGCCAATAGAGATCCCTCTTGTCTCTGGGTTGAGAAAGGCAGATGGATCTAACAAACCATATGCTACTGAGTGATCTATTAGACCAGTGTGATGATAGTGATTGAGAAAATAGAATTGTGCTTGTATTTTTCAAGAGCAACATGGTCAAAAGCTAGCTGGGAATAACTTTAATTTCACTTCTGGAATATTTTTTTTTCTTTAATGTCTACTTCTTGTGTGTCATTGAGTCAAAACTGAGTCATAGTTGCTTTTCCAGTAGATTTTCAGAGGCTATAAGTCACATTTAAGGATATTGTTCTTATTTGTTCATCAGAACGACTGTTAAATTCGAACAGCCTAACTTTGGGTTGGCAGTGCAACTTCTTACTACTAAGCCAGAAGGACTTCAAGTTCCGCTTAGCTACAAACTAACTCCTAGTCCCTTGAGCCACTGAACTGCTGTGATAAACTACAGTAAGACAGTTACTTCAGTGAAGGTTTTCCAGTCCTCAAACTATTGACAGTTTGGACCTGAACCTATGACCATAGAATCAATGTCAACTCACACAAACCCTGTAGGACAAAGTCTGACCATGACTGTAAAACTTCTCTAAGAATATAAATCTTTTCTGGAAGCTGACTGTCTCATCTTCCACTGGTAGAGTAGTTGGTGTACTATGACTGGTTATCTTTTATTTTGGTTGTTGTTGTTTTTAGGTACTATTATGCCAACATCAAATGATTACAACTCTATTATATGGAAACCTTGCCCTGTCCTGTCCCATTCTCACAATCTTTGGCATGCTCAAGCTTATTGGGACCTTAATGAAAGTGTCACTATGATTATAATAGAAAATTAAAATCTCAGAGACAAGTAGATAATGCTGTCCTTTTTCTTTAATAGCTTTCTCCTCGACTATTTTATTAGTGCATTGTTTTATTCCCAATGTGTATCTAACAATGAGGTTGTTTCTAGTTCAAGTCATCTTCAACACAAGTGTTTGTGGACAGAGGCAGGTGAGACAGTCATTTGTATATCGCTTTTTGCCTCTTCTGCCCTCACCCCCGATCCAATCCAAGCCCCTACTATGCTGTCAAGTCTATTTTGACTCATAGCAGTCTTAGAACTGGGGTTACCAGCCTCATAATTTTCTGAAAGAGTGGTGCTCCAGATTAAATTGGGTCACTCCAAAATGGGCACACATGTGTGTGTCCCCGCACACAACCACACACCACCCCCCACGCCCCTTTAATGTGGATGCTCTGCAATGATCCCAATGATCTGATAAATCAAATAATTGTAAGAGTATAAGGGTTGAATGCAGCACTGCTTAACCCCGTCACAGCCCTAATCTTATGTCAGGTGATATTTTTCTAGGTTGTGACCTGTAATATCTAGAGATAAAAGGAGATTATCTTGAATCAAGAAGAGCAGATAAATAAAGCTTTGCCAGAAACGGAGTAGTTTTGAACTAGACCTATGTGCAAGAAACTTTTCTTTATGTAAGTGAAGGTCAAGAGGCATTGAGACCTCCATGGAATATTTGGCCTGTCAATGTTGACAATAACAAGGATATTGTAATGTAGTGTTTTCTACCTTTCCTCATTTTTGGTGGCCTTCCTCTTGCCCCCTTCCTGTTTTGGACCTTTATACACATTTTATTAGTTATAGCTCTTTTTTTACAATAATGGTCCTTCTACAGTATTTGTCTGGCAAATACTGAATGAGTTAATTCACTCAAAATAATGCTCTCCAGCCTCTCTCATATTATATAATGTTTTATAAAATTGTTATTCCTTAGAGTTTAGTAGGTGAGTGTGTGTGTGTATGTGTGTGTGAAGCAATAGGAAAGATTCAGTGGGGGCTCAAAAATATGGGATAACAATACACATAGATTAATAGTAGCTAATTACATAAAATATAATGTATATGAGTGACTGTATGAAACACAATGCAAAGATTTACAAAACATAATGCACATAAATGAAACAAAATGTGAATTAAGTATTGTATGCAAACCAATAAAAAAGTGGAAAAAGAAAATAAACAACAACAACAAAACAAAACTAACCCCAAGGACAACACAGAAAGATTGGGTCTTGCCTTCCATCTGACACCCTGAATTTAGACTTTTAACCTCCTAAACTGTAACGGAATATGTTTCTATTTGTTAAAGACGTATTTCAAAGGTTATTGCTGTGGTAGCCCACACTGAAGGTTTCTGTTAGAGAACCACATATTTAAAGTTGCTTTTATAGCTTCACTAGATAACTAAGAAAAATGGCTTGTGGATTTGAACTACTGACTTCTCATTTAGCAGTTCAATGCTCTTAGTATATGGACCACCAGGGATTTTTTTTTCTGGCCTAAATACATGATGCAAATTAAAAATATCAATACAAATTGGCACAATAAATTGGGATATTTAATTCTTTAATTTGAACTCATGAGGTGTGTGGGTTGGAGAGCTCTCTTACAACTAAGAGTGGACCTTTTTGTGTGAATAATAAGGGGACGTTGTGGCATTCCCTCATTAGACCCATGCAACCTTAAAGCTACACTATAAAGGAAGTGTTGGGAGGTGTCTGCAGAGCAAAAGCATGATTTTCTTCAAGTATTCTAAGGCAGTTACAACCTCTTCTCCAAGGTTGCCCTAATCCATTTTTCTTTTCTTTTACTAGCATGTTGTTGTTCTTGTTATGTGCCATCAAGTCTTCCATGACTCATAGTCACTCTATGAGCAATAGCTCTGAACCCTGCTCTGTCCTAAGCCATTCTCCACACATAATCCCATTGCACCTGCTACCATGTCAATCTATCTCATCCGGGGTCTTCCTTTTCTGTGCTGTCTCTCTACTCTACCAAGCATGATGCTATTCTCCAAGGATTAGTCTCTCCTTGCCACATGCCTAAAGTATGTGAGACAGAGCTTCAACATCCCAGTCTCCAAGAAGAAACTTGGTTTCACACTCTCCAAGATAGGTCTATTTGTTCTCCTGGGTGTCTATGATATGTTCAATACTCTTCTACAGAACCACAACTCAAAGGCATCAAATCTTCTATTATTCTTAGTCATTGTCTAGCTCTTTGATGCATAGCACCCAACTGCTAAGACTGAATCAGGTGCACCTTAGTCTCTAGATGACATCATTACTCTTCAGCATTTTGAAGAGGTCCCTGATGGAATACTTCCCCAATTTAGTTTGTCTTTTGATTTCTTGACTACTGGTGCCAAGAGTGTTGATTATGGATCAGAGCAAGCTGAAATTGTTAACAACTTCAATCATTTCTTCATCCATCGTGGTGCTGCCAATTGACCCAGTGGTGAAAATCTTCATCATCTTGATGTTGAGCTTTAATCCATATTGAAAACTATAGTCTTTGACCTTCGGTAGGAAATGCCTACGGCCCTTCTCAGTTTTTGCAAGCAAGGTTGTATTATCAGCATAACACAGGTTGTTGATGAGCCTTCCTCCAAACCTGACGCCACAGTCTTCCTCATAAGCATGTCAATTTTTAGTTCACCATTTTCCCTTTCATTCAATCATCAATCAGTTGTTCTTACTGCATACTCTATTGTCGGCTTGCTTTAGACTCTGCACTTATGGAGAACTGAAATCATGCCATTCCTTTTTTTTATTTTTCTCTCTCTCTCATTCCTACATTTTTATCACTTAGAACATCTAGTACCAAGTGCGTGATCATAATGGTTTCTTTAGTATTTTCTGTACCTGACACTCTACCCAATCAGAACATACTTTTTCCTCTTATTTTTATATCCTTTGAAAAGAAGAAAGAGGATTTGATTGAGAATGGTGATATAATGGAAGACTGAAGCAAAGACATTGAAAAGATAAGGCAACGATTTGAAAAGGCATAGAGAAGTGAGCAGAGGAGATGCTGGTGTTGACAGCATCAATTATTTGGCATTAATTGTACCAGTGTTATAAAACTTGCTCAACTTTGCTTTGATTTTCTCTTCCTTTCCACTTAGCAGACAGTATTTGTTATCCATCTGGAGCTCTGGTGGAATAGTGTGCTATGTCTTGGGCTGCTAAAAGCAAGGCCGATGGTTCGAATCCACCAGTCACTCTTTGAAAGAAAGTTGAGTAAGTAGCCTCCATTCATAAAGATTTAAAACTTAAGAAATTTGGTGCAGGGTCGCTTGGAGTTAGAACTGACTCAATGCCATGGGATTTCGGTTGGTTGTTTTTGTTTTTTCCCCTTCCTATTTTATTTTTCCTATTTTAGTTCCAACTTTTAGCAACTCCATGTGGAACAGAGGAACATATAGCTTGGTCCTGTACCATATTTATGATCTTTAGTAAATTATCCAATTTTTTATATAAACTTTTTCTTTTATATTGGTATAATTACAAGTTCTGTATGTATTGTTTTCCCCGCTGGATCTTTCCCATTTTCTTAACCAATCCCTCTCTCCACCCATCGAATTTTGTGACCCTATGTTTACACCCCCATCCTTACAACTGTGCTCCCCCCTCATTAGATCCTCATACATGTTTTACTAGTTATCTATGTCTACAATTATAGTCATATGTATATAATCTTATTAATATCAATACTGTAGTATTTGTCCTTATGGAGCTGAGTTAGTTCACTCAGCATAATGCACTTCAGTCCCTCACAAGTTAGGTAATAATTTAAAAAATCATTGCTCCTACATGCTGCATAATAATGTGTGAGCATACCATAATTTCTCAATCCATTCATTGTGGACAGACATTGGGGCTGTTTCCATGTTCTTGTGATAATGAATAATGCTGCTATGAACATTGGTGTACAAGTCTCCATTTGTGCCTCAGTTCTCATTTTCTTATGTTCCAAGTGGTGGAATAGCTGGGTCAGATGGAATTTCTATGTTGAGCTTTTTGAGAAAGAGTCAAACTGCCTTGCAGAGTGGTGGTACCGTTTCACAAGTCCACTAACAATGTATAAGAGTTCTCATCTCTCCACATCCTCGCCAACAATTATTACTTACTGTCCAGTCAAACTTTGCCATTTGGTGCTGTGATGAGATAGTATCTCATTGTGATTTTGATTTGCATATCTCTTATTGCCAGTAATTTAGAGCCTTTTTCATGTGTGTACTGGTCATCCAAATGTCTTCCTCTGTGAAAACTCTTTCCATGTCTTTTGCCCATTTTGTGATTGTGTGGTGTTGTTGTTGTTACTATGTCTTATCAAAATCACCTCTGACTTATAGTGACTGTACATTTAACAGACCACACAATTGTACTCATGCAAAACCTATACTTGGACCAGGAGGCAGTTGTCTGAACAAAGCAATGAAACACTGCATGGTTCGAAATCAGGAACCAAGAGTGTCAGTAATGTGTCTTGTCTCTATCCCTTTTCAATCTATATGAAAATAGATCATGCAGGAGCCTGGACTTTATACAGTGAGGTGTCACATTGGGTTTGGAAGAAGGCTCATCAACAACCTGTGTTATGCAGATGACACAACTTTGCTTCCTAAGACTGAGGAAGACCTGAAAAATTTGCTGCAGAAGATCAGGTACTGCAGTCTCTAATATGGATTGAAGCTCAACATCAAGAAAACAAAGATTCTCACCACTAGGCCAATTGGCAGTACCATGATATATGGAAAAGAGATTGAGATTGTTTGCAATTTCAGCTTGCTTGGTTCCACAATCAATACTCTTGGTTCTAGTGTTCAAAAAATCAACAGATAAATTGCATTGGAAAAAATCTACTGTCGGGGATATGTCCAGAGTGTTGAAGAGCAAGGATGTCATTCTGGAGACTAAGGTGTACCTGATCTAAACCATGGTTTTCACAATTATTTTCTATGCATCAGAGAGCTGGACAATTACCAAGGATGACAGAAGAAATATTGATGTCATTGAGTCATGGTGCTGGAGAAGAGTATTGAACATAACATGGACTTCCAAGGAAACAAATAGATCTGTCTTGGAGAGGGTGAAACCAAGTTTCTCTTTGAAGGGTAGGATTTTGAATCCCTGTCTCACGTACTTTGAGCATGTGGCCAGGAAGGACTTTTCCTTGGAGAAGGACATTTTGCTTGGAAGGGTAGATGGATGGTGCAGGAGATGAAGACCCCAAATGAGATGGATTGACACAGAGAATGGGTTACTGGGGGCAGGTGTGTCAGAGACAGTGAAATTGTCTCAGGATAGGATAAGTTTCTGAGGTGTCGTACATAGATAGGGTCACTATGAGTCGTAAGTGACTTCACTGCATATAACAACAATAACAACATAACAGCACAACCCACTGCTCGTTTTTAATCATCCTCACAGTCTCTGCTGTGTTTAAAGCCATTGGTGCAATTGCTGTGTCTATCCATCTCACTCATGCTCTTTCTCTTGTTCCCTAACCCACTGTTTTACCAAGAACAATGCCTTTCTCCCGAACTGTCCCTCTTGATAACATGTCCAAATATGTGAGGCAATATTTTGCTGTCATTGCTTCTAAGAAGCTGTTTTGTCAGTATTTCTTCCAAGAACATTTGTTTTTCTGGAAGTCTATATTCAGTATATTGTATATTCAGCATTCTTAGCCAACATGATTTGAAGTTATCAATTCTTCTTTGGTCTTTTTTTACAGTCCACCTTTCACATGTGTATGAGATGGCAGAGGCTGGCTCCCCTTAGTCCTTACTGTAACACACTGATTTTTAGATCATTTTTTTTACTTACATTAAGACCCTACACAGGAATTCTCATGGAATGAAATGTTTTCCAATCTGTGTGTGTGTGTGTGAGAGAGAGAGAGACAGAGAGAGATACAGACAGAGAGACACAGAGAGAGAGAACACATACTGAGATGTATCAGATGAAAACTAGATTCTCTTTTTCTTGTGTGATATCTATGTAATTGTGTTGCCTGCATTAACCTACTGGTGCTGGACGATTGGCTAGGTATCTATCACCTAACAAAAAATCCTGGCATCATGACGTTCCAGGTGGCCTAATCTGAAGGAAGAATATTTTCGAGGATTGCTTATGTGCACCAGAAGGTGAAATCACTCATTGTTGCTGGTAGTGTTAGATGCTGTCAAGTTAGTTTTGACACATGATAACTCTCAGTACAATAGACCAGAAGCTTGAGCTTTTATGTAACATCCTCACAATATCCTGCAAGTTCAAGTCCATAGTTCAATGATTTAAAAACATATAGATCCCAATGTCTTGGGACACAGAAGGTACTTAATAGTGAAATTTGAAGCAATACATAAATGAACGCTAAAAACAAAACAAAACATATAGATCAGTCCATTTTAGAATTGATGATCAATCATCAGTACCTAGATAGTTTTATTGTGGAAAAAGAAAACCTTCATGGGACATGCAAGTCATATTTCTGAATTTGCTCCTTCAGAGTCTTGTGCTAGCAACAAACATGTATATTTTACAGTATTAAGATTGTTGTTAGCTGCTATTGCTCAGTGTTGTTGAGTCAAGTATCACTTAAAGGAGCCTATGAACAACAGCTCTGACTCCCCCATCCTATCCTGTGCTATCCTCACAATCTCTGTCACACTCAAAACCACTGCTGCGATCTCTGTCACTCCACCTGGTTGAGGGTCTTCCTCTCTTTTGCTGTCCCTTCATCTTTGCGAACGTCATTCCCAAGTAATATAGTCTCTTTTAATGACACACCAAAAAATAATTGAGATGAAGCTTCATCTTCTTTTGCTTCCAAAGAGCAGTACCTGGCTGTACCTTCCGTCTCAAAGAGATTTCTATTTGTTCTTTTTTTAGTCCATGGGATAGTAAATATTCTTCTTCTACGTCACAGCTCAAAGGCATCAATTTTTCTCCTGCCACCCTTATTCACTCTTCAGCTTTCAGAAGCATAGTAAGTGATTGAAATAATCATGGCCTGAATCAGGCTCATTTTAGTCCTCAAACTGACACTGTTGCTCCTTCATAATTTGGAGAGGTCCCTGAGTCCAGGTTTTCCCAGTGAAATATGTCTCCTGATCTCCTGGCTGCTGGTACCAAGGGTATTTCTTGTGGATCCAAGTAAGTTGAAGTTGTTGATGGTTTCAATCTTTTCTCCATCTATCATGATGTTGCTAGTGGTGAGAATTTTTGTTTTCTTGACATTGAGTTACTATTCATATTGAAGGCTACAGTATTGGCCTTCTGCACCAAGAGTTTCAAGTTCTCACTTTAAGCAAACAAGGTTGTGTCATTTGCTTCAAGTAAGTTGTTCATGTGTCTTCCTCCAATCCAGAT
>NW_006399785.1:14766984-14771146 GCF_000299155.1 Elephantulus edwardii | reverse complement strand
ATGCTTTTGACTTGACAGTACCTAACAACAACCAAATATAACTAGGCTGTGAAAGCTATTTCAATAGGAAATGGAGCTTATTCATTCTGATGAAGTGAAGCAAACTTTTTCCTTTGAATTGAGCTGGGGACATTGCAACTTCTCCCATAAACTACCAAAGTTTTCAGATGTACATTTTTATTTTTAGTGTTTTAAGAGATACTGTTTTAACCTCCTCCCACCTGGGAAGTCTTTATTGGTAGTTGTTTGTGGTAAGGAGCTGAGGAGAGTGGAATTCTGGTTAAAGAACTGCGTGATTATCTCAACTCGATTCCAGCGCTGAGTGATTTTCTTCATGCTCACAATTGGTTGAGAGTTAATAGAATTTGAATCCAATCCTTACGACGTCAGGGCTTCCAATGCTGAATCCAATCTCCTGTCTAAAGTACCCTGTGGCTGTGGTACACAGAGTGTTCCTTAAAGATTTGTTGAACGGAATTGAATGGCACTGCAGACCGAAGGGAGTTTTAGATCTATCATTCCAATAAAGACAATCTCCTCTGGCCCAGCTTCTTCGTTTTCTGTTCTGTGTCTGAGTTCATTTGATAAGAGACTTGATTTGGGCTTGTTTTAGCAGATAAGTTCAGTTAATATTTACTTAGGAGAGTGGGATTAGTGCAGAAAGGTGGGGAATAAATTATGTGATCACCGAGCAGCCTGAAGGTCACTTAGGAAAACACAGGCTGTCAGAGATTCACAACTGGGAACAGTAGCGTGTTGACTGTAGGCAATTTCTAAATGTGCTCATTTCTATTGGTTAGTGACATTTAGTAAGTGATGAAATGGGATGATTAGACTGTTACGTCAAAGAAAAGAGACAAGTTTAAGTGAGAGATAAACAACTCTACACAAGTATGGAAAAGACAGCCCTGTAGGCTGACAGGCAGTATAGAAATCAGAAGATGGGAGAGAATCACAGGAATTGGATATATTTTTTAATCACTACATCCAGGAAGCCAAGAGAAAGGGCAAAATAATAAACCAAGTAGGCAGCTGGCTTAATACAGAATTTAAAAGTACACATGACAGAGATATCATGTGTTGTTGTTGGTAGGTGCCATAGAGTGAAGAATGAGTCATAGCAACTCTATGAACAAAAGATCTGAAACTTGCCTTAGCTTTTTGTATCATCATCATCATCATCATCATCATCATCATCATCATCGTCATCTCTTCCTCTTTTCTTGCTGATCCCTCCCCCCTTTTCTAATTAAGATAATCGTCTCCAAGGAATAGCCATTCCTCTTTAAAGTACTGCGGAACAATGACATCAGTCTGGAGACTAAGGTGTGTCTGATCCAGGACATGGTCTTCACAATTACTTGTTATACATCAGAAAGCTGGACAGTGACTAGAGATGACAGAAGGAGAATTGATACT
The DNA here is from genome assembly GCF_000299155.1 of Elephantulus edwardii. NCBI lineage: Eukaryota > Metazoa > Chordata > Mammalia > Macroscelidea > Macroscelididae > Elephantulus > Elephantulus edwardii. The sequence goes on along the minus strand of NW_006399785.1, from coordinate 14,769,727 downwards.
TTTGAACTGTGGTGCTGGAGAAGTGAATCGAATATATCATGGACTGCTAGGAGAACAAGTTCATCATGGAGTGGGTGAAACCAGGATGCTCCTTGGAGGCAAGCATTCTGAAGCTCTGTCTGACATACTTTGGGCATGTTTCAAGGAGAGACCAGTCCTTGGTGAGGGAATATCATTTTTGAGAGGGTGGAGGGACAGCACAAGAGAGGAAGACTCAATGAGATGGATTGATTTATTGACTGGGGTAATAGAGGTAGATATGTCAGAGACAGTTAAGTTAGTTCAGGATAAAGCAGGGTTCAAAGATGTTGTACTGAGAAAAACCGGATAAATTATGTATCATGCAGAGAACAGTTTAAAAGTAATATATTTTATGGCATTATGATTATAAGAAGAGTTTGGAAAGAGGGTTGCAGAGTGGAGTATACCCAGGAGGGGTGCGGGAGGATTTCTTCTGCTTTTCAAGGAGAAGAGTGAACTGGGGATGGGGGTGGGGTGGACGGGGAGAAAAGTGCAACAATGAATGAATGGAAAGCCAAAATCTCTGTAAATGCTCATTGAAATTAATAAAAACAAAAAAGAGATGTTGTACATAGGACTGCTATGAGTCAAAAGCAACTTGATGTCACATAACAACAATAACCAACATGCCCAAGGTGTGTGATCCAAGATTTGTCATCTTTGCCTCCAAGGACTACTGTAGCTGCATTTTTCCCAAGACAAATCTGTTTGTTCTTTTGGCAGCCAATGGGATGTTCAACACCTTTCTCCAACTCCACAGCTCAAAGGCAGCTTCTTCTGTCATCCTTATTCATTGTCCAGCTCCCAGATGCACAGCAAGTGATGGAAAAGAATCAAGCACTTCAAAGACTGACTGAGAAACTGTATAGCCTAATACTTCAGAATAAACTAAAATAAATTAGGGAAAGTGTGTTGATAAGAAGTGACGTCTAGAGAATGTTTATCATTGGAAAGGATTCACCAAAAGCAGCAAAAAAGTGTCCAGGAGAACAACACTTGGAGCTGAGATAGAGCAATGATAAATGCTAATAAACCATCACTGGTCTTCACATATCACATGGTAGAAACTGTGCGAAGACTAAACTGTCCCAGGGTCGGCTCCCAAATATGATGGCTCCTGAAAACTGTCCAGTCCTGTGGCATCACCATGACTCGTCACAAATCACTGTGATCTATGAAGTTTGCATTGGTTAATTTTCAGAATTAGATCATCTAATATTTTCTTCATCTGGAAGATCTACTCAAACCCATTCAACATCATATTGTTGTTAAGTGCTGTCTAGTTGTAGACGACTCATAGTGACCCTGTGAACGAAAGACCTGAACACTTAAATCACTTCAGTCATTTCTCAAGGTTCATAGAGTTTCTGGAGGCAAAGCCATTTCAGAAGTGGATGCCACTCCTGCTTCCAAGCTTGATTTAATTGGGAAGCTCCACCAAACACTGTCCACCATGGGTAACCATTATTGCATTTGGCACATCAGTGTCACAGTGTTCAGCATCAAAGCAACCACAAGTTACCTCTATACAGCAAATAGACAGATGAGTGCTATACCACCTAGAAGAATGCTTGACCAAAAACAATTTAAACTAGGGCTGAGGGCCACAGATTAAAATCACCTACCTTGGGCTTGGTAGCATCACTTTCTATGCACCAGGTTAACAGAGATCTCTCTATGTTGCCGTTGTTATTGTTGTTAAGTGCCAGCCAGTCATAGATGACTCATAGCGACCCTATGAATGAAAGACATGAACATTTGTATAAGTTTGGTCATTTCACCATGTTCATAGCAACACAGAATCTGAGAGATGGAGGTGGCTGTGCATGAGACGCATTGAAGGGGAATGAGGCCTAAGACCTTAATCTCCCATGTGGAAAGCACAATCCTATGATTAAACAAACCACTAAGACATTTGCACTCTATCTGAATAAATTAGCATCTTAAATATAATGACCTTTTGCTCTAGATAGCATCATCTCAGATTTCCAGAAAGAAAAAAGAAGTCTGATAGGGTGACTGCTTTAAGAGTATACTCACAATGTATTATATAAGAGGTTGTTTTATATATCTTTCAAGGAGATTAATTTCAAAGACCGAAATTTTTTTTTTGGGGGGGGGCTTTATGTGAAGATCAAAGACTATAGCTTTCAGTATGGATTGCATCTCAAGATAAAGAAACTAAAACTTCTCCCCACTGGGCCTATAGGCAACTCCATGATAAATGGAGAAAAGTTTGAATTTGTTAACACTTCATCTTACTTGGATCCTCAATCAATACACCTGATAGGAGCAGTTAGGAGATCAGAATATTGCACTCTGTATTGTACTGGGAAAGTCTATAGTCAGGGACCTTCCCAAATTATTGAGGAGTGGTGATGTTAATTTGAGGACTAAGATACATCTGATTCAGACTATGGTTTTTTTATGTCACTTGTTATGCATCTAAGAGCTGGACAAAAGAATTGATGCTTTTGAAGTATAATGTTGGAGAAGAGTACTGAATATCCCATGGACTGCCTAAAGAGAAAGCATATGCATACACATACACATACACATATCATATACATATATACACATACATACATATATATACATACATACTTATATGCATACATATATATACATATATACACAGACATATATACATACATACACACATATATACACATACACACATATATATACACATACACACATATATACATACACACATATATAT
>NW_006399785.1:14743201-14766884 GCF_000299155.1 Elephantulus edwardii | reverse complement strand
CATATATACATACACACATATATATACATACATACATATATATACACATACACACATATATATACACATATACACATATATACATACACACACATATATATATACATACACACACACATATATACATACACACACACATATATATATATATAAAGGGGCAACCAGAATGTTTCTTGGAGGCAAAGATGATTTATATAAAGCTCACATACCTTGGGCATGCTGCTGGGAGATGGTATTCATTGGAGAGGAACATCATACTTGGAAAAGTGGAGGGATGGCGAAAGAGAGGAAAACACAATGACTTCAGCAACGGGCTTAAAAGTGTCAGAGATGGCGAACTTGACACAGAATAAGATAAGGTTTAAATCTGTTGATCATTAGGATGCTACGAATCATACTCAACTCAAGGGAATCTATTAATATTTGTTTTGAGAGGTCTTTCATATTATAGGGAAAACTTTCAGGTGATAAATCTCCCTTTGAGCAACAGGTCTAAACCTTGCCTTATTCTGTCCCAAGCTCACGGTCTCTGATAAGCTCAAATCAACTGGTACAGTCACTGGATCAATTTATCTTATTAGAGTTCTTCCTCTCTTTCTTTGATCTGCCACTATTCCCATCTTTATGTCCAAGGAGTGGTTCATTCTGAAAACAGGCCCAAACTATGCAAGACGAAGTTTTACCATTCTTAACCTCTAAGCACTAACCGGTCTGCATTTTTTTTCAAGATAAACTTGTTTGTTGTTTTGGAAGTCCATGGACTATTTGGTACTCTTCGCCAAGGTCACAAATTGGAATGCATCCTTATTCACTATCCAACTTTTAGGTGCATAAGACATAATCAAAAAAGCCACGATCAGATGTGCCTTACTCTTTAAACTGGCATCATTGCTTGTTAATACATTGCATAAGAGCTTGACAACAGATTTTTCCTTGTGCAAACACTTCATTTCTTTACCGCTGTTACCATGAGTATTGACCGTGGATTTAAGTAAAGTGGCATTTTTAACAACTTCTGTATTTATTCCTTCTCTCATGATCTCTGGATCTATTGGTCCAGTGGTGAGGATTTTTGTTTTCTTGATGTTGAGATGTAATACATATTGAACACTTTCTTTGATCATATGCAGCAAGTGTTTTAAGTCCTTTTCACTTACAGCTAGTGATTTGGTGAGTCTTCAGCATTGTTGTTCCGGGCCATCCAGTTGACTGCAACTTATAATGACCCTAAGGTGGGGGAGATGAACTTGACCTGCTCTTTTGCCATCCTCCACATTCCTATTAGGATCAAGCTCATTGTAACAGTCATTATGTCAATCTGTCTTTTGGGGACCTTGTTCTCTTTCTCTGACCCTCCACCTTTCCCATCATGATGTCTTTTTCCAAAGACTGGCCCCTCCTGAAAACATATCCACAGCTTGTGAGATAAACTTACCCCAGTTTTATCTCTTTGAATCACTCTGGTTGTACTTTCTCCAAGACAGTCTTCTTTCTTCATTTGGTATTCCATGAGATATTCAGTAATCTTCTTGAAAACCACGACATAAAGACATTGATTCCTAGTCTGTCTTCAGATGCACAGACCATGTTTGAAATACCCATGCCTTGCATCAGGGGCATTTCAGTCGTTAAAGTGACATCATTCCTCTTCAGCGCTTTGTAGAGGACCCTGACAGCAGATTTCCCCAATGTCATGTGTCTTTTGATTTCTTGACTGTTTCTTCTGATAGGCAACATCATAATGGAAGGAGAAAAGATTGAAACTGTCAACATCTTTATCTTGTTTGGACCCACAATTAACACCTTTGCTACCAACAGGCAGGAAATAAGGAGGTGCATTGCACTGGGGAAATCTGCATTTAGGGACCTTTCCAAATTACTGAGGAGTAGTGATGTCAGTCTAAAGAGTAACATGATCTGATTTAGGCCATAGCGTTTCCTGATGTGTGAGAGGAAGTATGAGGATGGCACAGAATAGAACAGACTATTATTGTTCATAAGGTCACTTTGAATTCTTACTCAACTTAATTCTTACTCAATCTAACGACAACAATAACAAGTGATGAGAAACTGCACTGCCCTCACAAGGGCATGCCGTTCAAATCCACCAGGTGCTCCGTAGGAGAAGGACGGGCAGTCTCCTTCTATACAATTAACTGCCTTTGAAAACCCAGTGGAGGGTTAGCTACGGGTTGGTTCTGATCCTATGGTACTCAACAACAACAATAACAATTGCTTCAGAAAGTTAAGGACTGCAACATTCAATATGGATTGCAACTCAAAATCAAGAAAACAGAGATCCTTATTACCAGGCCAGTAGGCAGTATCATGACAAATGGAGCAAAGACTGAAGTTGTTAAGGATTTCACCTCACTTAGATCCACAATCAATACTCTTGGCCCAGTCAGGAAATAACAATTAAGTTGCAGTGGAAAACTCTGCTGTCAAGGACCTTTCCAGTGTGCAAAAGAGCAACAAGATCAATCTAGAGACTAAGGTGCGTGTGATCCAGTTGATGGTTTTCTCAGTCACTTGCTATGCATCTGAAAACGACATTGACTAATATATTGGAGAAAAAAAATCATGGTTTTGAGTGTTGAGTGTTGAAGAGTATTGAAAATATGAACTGGCAAGAGAATAAAAAACGTCTGTCTTGGAGAGGGTGAAACCAGGTCGCTTCTTGGAGGAAACGGTTTTGAAACTGTGCCTCACATATTTTAAGCATGTTACCAGGAGGGATCAGTCCTTGGAGAAGGACAGCATGCTTGGATGACTAGAGGACAAGTTCAGGAGAAGAAGACCCTGGATGAGAAGGATTGACAAAGTGACTATGACAATGGGGTTGGGTGTATCAGAGATGGTGTGGTTGGCTCAGGATAAGGCAAAATTCATAGTTATTGTTCATAGGGTCAGTACGAGTCATAGTTGATTCAATGGCATGTGACAACAACAACAGCACCATGGTTGTTGATTATGGATCTAAGTAAACAAAAGCATTGACAACTTCAAACTTTTATTCTTCTTTCACAATGTTTTCTATTGATCCAGCGGTGAGGGGTTTTGTTTCCTTGATGTTGAGGTGTAATCCATATTGAAAGCTATAGTCTCTGATATTCTGTAACAACTTCTTCAAGTCTTGTTCACTTTTCATAAGCAAAGTTTTAATGAGTTCTTTTCCAAACTGGATGTCATCAAATTTTTAATGAGTTATCCGCCAAACTTGATGTCACTTTTTCTTCATATAGTTCAGCTTCTTGAATGCAAGGGAGAGCTTGTAAAAGACTCTTTGAAGTCATAATTCATCGAAAGGATACTGACTAAGTCCCTTCTCTTTACCAGCATGTTCTAGGCGCCATAGTACAACTTATACAGCAGGAGAGAGCTATGCATTGAAATGGATGCTTTGTATATATGTAAATCCTAAAAAATCACTTAGTGTTAGATTTGGAGGGAGACTCATTAAAAATCTGTGTTATGTAGATGACACAACCCTGCTTACTGAAACTGAGGAGGACCTGAAGTGCTTGCTGAAGAAGGTCAAGGACTGAAGATTTCAATACGGATTGAAGCTCAATATCAAGAAAACAAAGATTTTCACCACTGGGTTGATTGACAACATGGTGATGGCTGGTGAAGAGATTGAGATTGTAAACAGCTTTAGTTTGCTTGGCTCCACAATCAACACCCTTGACTCCAGCAGCCAGGAAATTAAAAGATGTGTTGCATTGAGAAAGTCTACTGTCAGAGACCTTTCCATAGTACTGAAGAGCAATGATGTTGGTCTGGAGACTAAGGTTTGCCTGATACAGGCCATGGTCTTTGCAATCACTTGATATGCAGCAGAGAGCTGGACAATGACTAGGGATGATAGAAGGAGAATTGATGCCTTTGAGCTGTAGTTTTGGAGAAGAGTATTGAATATACCATGGACTGCTAAGAGAACAAACAGGTTCGTTCTGGAGAGGGTTAGACCAGGTTGCTCCTTGGAGGCAAGGATTCTAAAGCTTCATCTGACATACTTGTACATGTTGCAAGGAGAGACCAGTCCTTGAGGAGGGACATCATGCTTGGTAGGGTGGAGAAACAGCACAGGAGAGGAATACCCTTGATGAGATGGATTGATTCAGTGACTGGGGATATGGGGTAGGTGTGTCAGAGACAATAAGATTGGCACAGGATAGGTCAGGGTTTACATAGGTCAGGGCTTTTGTACATAGGGTTGTTATGAGTTGAAGGTGACTCAATGGCACATAACAACAATAACAACATCCATTGCCTTAATTAGGCCACATGGTCAGGTGGGAATGTGTAAGTAAAATGAATCTTTGTGACTCCACCTACCATCCTTAACTCCTACGGGGGCATGATCTCCAGCTGCCTCAACTTTGGACATCTGGTTAATCAGCATCTTCTACATCATTAATGGTTGTGAGGTCAAAAGAGAGAGGGCTGTTTAATCTGTAGAGAAGGACTGGTGAGGGGTAGCCTCATGGAGCTTTGGAGCTAAAGCTAAAGGCTTTACTTGCTGTACAATTGAAGGAAATGCTTTTGGAATTTGAGGAAAACAGAGGTTTCTTGCATTGAGCTACTGGACTGTACCTGGACTTTCGCTTATTGACTGAAAACTGTATGAACTCATTGAGGAATTTTGTCTTGCTATTAATCTGGTTTGGGACTTCTGTTCACTAAACTTGGACTTTCACTATGTGATATCCTTTGTTTCCTCTTGATCCTGTTTCCCTAATAAACCTCACAACTGTAAGTAGAAAAAGGTATTCCATAGAGTATGTGTCATCTATTTGCAGCAAACATTAGACTCAGTAATTGGAAAAGCAAGTATGACCTTATAGGGATCAGATTTGTACTGTGTATATTGTTGATGGGGACGGTTCCCCTTTGTGGAGTTAGTAGAAGTTGGACTCAGCCTTCCTGCTATTGGACTTGCTCCTTTTACAGCCACTGTGGAGTTGGACAATGACTAAGGAGGAGAGAAGGAGAATTGATGCCTTTGAGCTTTGGTGCTGGAGAAGAGTATTGAGGGTACCATGGACTGCTAGGAAAACAAGCAGATTCATCCTGGAAAGGGTCAAACTGGGCTGCTCCTTAGAGGCAAGGATTCTGAGGCTCCATCTAACATGCTTTGGACATGTTGCAAGGAGGCACAGGTCCTTGGAGAGGGACGTCATGCTTGGGAGGGTAGAGGGGCAGAGCAGAAGAGGAAGGCCCCCTATGAGGTGGATTGATTCAGTGACTGGTGTAATGAGGATGGGTGTGTTGGAGATGGTGCGACTGGCACAGGACAGAGCATAATTTAGGGCTGTTGTACATAGGGTCGCTATGAGTCACAAGCGACTCCACGGCACATAACAACAACAACAACATGGGCATTAACCCTTCTGAGAATGGAATCTCTCCATTTCTTCAATGTTCAATATTGGTACATTTTAAGCTATTAGTTGGTTTATTGTAATAACACAAATCATTGAGGTTTTCTCTCGCTTGACTTTCCACTTTTCCAAATCCAGCATCCTTTTCCTGTAATCAATCCCTCTTGGTACTGTACCAGAGTAAATATGTCTCAAATACCACTCTGATATGTACAGTGTTCATGTTGATTTCTTTCACAAGTAAAACTGTCGGTCGTTCCCTTCCTAATCTTAGTCTAGAAGCTTTACTGACATATGCTCACCATGGGGGATCATTTTAGTTTTAAAAATAATGATAGCACGGTTTCCACATTACAACTTGCAGAGCTAATGCAATATAATAAAATGAGACAACTCCTTCTGTCCTCATCTTCAAGGATTAATTTGACGGATACACGATGGTGTATATATTATCACTATGAGTTAGGTATGACTGGATGGCATTTTTTAAGAATAATAAACACAGACATTCCACCTTGTTTTCTAAGGGTTGCAAAATACCAACGGATCTCTTGAGTGAACGATTCTACATTCCTGGATTCTCTTCACCCTTTTCCCTCTTGCTTGTCTTCCACATTCTACGGCTAAGAGTATACACTTAGAGATGGGTTTCCATCTAGATATGTGCTAATGCCTGGAGGACGAAACAGGGTTGTTCTCAGCCCTCTTGGCTTCCATTCTAGTATCCCTCCTGAAAAAGTCTTTTCTTAATACTGTCTTCTAATATTACATGCTCTTTCATAATTAAAGATAAAGAGGATATAGATCAGAGGTCTTCTTCATAAGATAATTTGAGATCATTATCCTACTTGAATAAAAAGATTAAACATAAGTCACACCAATATCCAGTAAAAGCATAAGCATAGTGGGCTATCATTTACTTGACACATGCTGTGTGTCAAGTGTGTTCAAAGCATTAAATGCTTTACAATAAATTACACTTGTGTCCATTTTTAGATGAAGATATTGAGATAGTATGACTAAGATCATAGAGCAGGTAATTAAACAGGCTAGTTCTACCCAAACCCAGAGCCCATACACTTTCCATGACAAGCTCACTCCCTGGAACTGGCTTGACAAATGGAATGATGCTCTCCAAGGGGCCTTTCCCCAAACTTCTAGTACAGAAAGGGTCTAAGAAGTCCTAAGATGCAGATTGTAAAGTGACTGGGTTCTGCTTGCAACCCTCACGCAGGCTGCCTGCCTCCTGCCTGCCTGTTCCTCTTTATCAACAGCCCCATATGCCTGTGAGGTATAGATGCACCTGGGCAGATGCCAGGGCCTGGCGGGCAATGCTTGTTTTACAGCCAAGCACACCTGCTTCCTGTAGCCTGCCAACTCCTCTAGCTGACGGCTGCAGGCTAGATGATTATCCTCCTGCAGAGGCTGTGCCTGCACTGTGTATTTCCTGACCATGAAAGAATGACCTCTCTCTGTCTCTGTCCTTCAATCTTCCTTTTCTATCTCCCTCTCTCCTTCCCTTCCTCCTCTTTTTTCATTTCGGTCTTCTCTCATTCTATAAGAAGTACAAGAAAACAAACAAACAAACAAACAAGAATTGTATTTCTAATGCTTTTTTGCTCAGTCTGGGGACTCTATTATAGAAACTCCATGCCTCTGATCTCTTCTGCACCACAGATTTAAAACTCACCTTTTAAGATTAAGGTAGTGAGGTAATATGACTAAGATCACAGAGCAGGTAAGTAAACAGGCTACTTCTGCCCAAACCCAGAGCCCATATTCTTTCCATGACAAGCTTACTCCCTGGAACTGGGAGTTTTTGCACCTTTTGCTTCTTGTAGAATTTTTACTAAGTTCCAAACAGGAGTGTTTTCTCTGATGCTCACTCTGCTGTTTGTTATGCAAATAGGATTTCACTCACAACATAATTTTAATTTGATGGTTGTTGTGGTTGTTTGTCATGCAAGGGAGATCTTGCTGGCAGAACATTTTTTTAGCCAACTTCAGTAAATCCCAGCATCCCCACAGTTACTCTGATCATTTAATATTGTTATGGCCAGGACTTCTTGAAATATAAACACTTTTGCTGTATTTATTACATTTACAACCATAATATCCTAACTTAGCTATGAAATCCATCTTCAGTATCAACATGAATGACATGAAAATAAAGTTACCTTTTATTTATATCCATGAACATAATGATACCTTTGTGTATTTAAATGTATCAATCTATATCAAGATGCATATCCAAACATACATCTATTTCTACATATACATCATTCATATGGCTTTCAAGGGCCTGATGTTTTGCAGGTGGATGGACAGCCCTGTGTCTTACTTTATTTGAGTCTGAAAGACTCACTAAAGCTTGTCCATCATGGGTGATCTTGTTGGTATTTGAAGGACTGGTGGTATAGCTTCCAGCATCCCAGAAAATGCAAGCTTAGACTGTGAGGATGGAGCAGGAGAGGGCAAGATTTTGCTCTATTGTTCATAAGGATTTTATATTAGTGTTTCTGTTAGGTACCATCAAGTCAAATATGGCCCATAACAACCTTATAAACAACAGATCTGAACCCTGTCCTATCCTGTGCCATCCTCACACTTTCTGATGCCATTGAAGCAGTCACCCTGTCAATACAACTGGTCCAGGGTCTTTCACTCCTTTGCTGACCCTCTACGTTTCTGAGCGTCATGTTCCTCTCCAAGGAATAGTCCCTCTTATCAACATGCCCAACGTATGTGAGGTGACACCTCATCATCTTTCCTTCCAAAGAGCACTCTGGCTTCACACTGTACAAGACATATTTGCTTGTTATTTTCACCGTCCATGGGACGTTCAGTGTTCTTCTCTACTACCACATCTCAAAGGCATCAATTCTTTTATAATTCACATTCATTGTCCAGATCTCAGAGGCGTAGCAGGTGATCAGAGAGATCATGAACTGAATCAGAGTCACCTTAGTCCTCAAACTGGCATCATTATTGTTGTTAGGTGCTATTGAGCACTACTCATAATGAGCCTATGAACAAGAGATCTGAACCCTGTTCTATACCATGACATCCTCACACTTCCAGACACACAAGATCTCATTGCAGCAGTTGCCTTGTCAGTCGACCTGGTACAGGGTCTTCCTTTCCTTCGCCGCCGTCCTCCCATCCCAGTTCAAGGAATAGCACATCCTCTAGCACACTCAAAGTATGTAAGGTGAAACCTCATCATTCTTGCCTCCAAAGAGTACTGCAGCTCCACCATCTCCAAGACTGTTTGTCCTCTTGGCTGTCTATGGGATGTTCAGTGTACCGCTTGGAACACAATTGGATTCTGGAGGATAAATTGTTGATTTATTACAAAGATGGGTGTAAACTGTTTGGGCACTTTTTAAATGCTTTTAACAATCAAGTGTAAGCTAATTGGATTGGCTTACTTTTTTTTCAGCAATCAGTTGTGGATTGGAAGTATCTTGTTTAAGCAATCAGGAGCTGATGGCTGGGCTTCTGTTGTTAAAAGTTGGTCAGGTCCTGCCTGAGAATGTTAATTGTTTTTTTTTGGAGAACATTGCACTAAGTGGTACATCATTTGCCTGTCAGTTTGGTGTACTGACATAACTCAGAGTTGTTGTGATACATAAAGCTATGCTACTGATGCTTCAAATGCCATCCATAATGAACAAGTTTTGGTGGAGCCTCTGATTAAGGCAGACTGGGAAGCAGATTGGCCCATCTAATTCCTAAATACCAGGCCTTTGAAAACTCTATGAAACCAAATGACATCATTATTAAATAATTTGGAGAGGGTTTTGACTGCAGACTTTTCCAGTGAAATACATTTCCTAATTTTCTGACTGCTGGTATAATGGATCCAAGCAAGATGAAGTTGTTCACAGTTGCAGTCTCTTCTTTATCCATCATGATGTTGCCTATCAGTCCAGTGAATGTTGTTGTTATTATGTGCCATTGAGTTGACTGTTACTCATAGCGACCCTATGTACAACAGCACTAAACCCTACTCTATCCTGTGCCAATCTCACTGACTCCAACACACCTACCTCAATTACCCCAGTGACTGGATCAATCCACCTCATAGAGGGAATTTCTCTCCTGTGCTGTCCCTCCACCCTCCCAAGCATGACGTTCTTCTCCAAGGACTGGTCCCTCCTTGCAGCATGTCCAAAGTATGTCAGAAAAAGCTTCAGAATCCTTGCCTTGAAGAAGCAGCCTGTTTTAACCCTCTTCAGGATGAAACTGTTAATTTTCTTAGCAGTCCATGGTATATTCAGTACTCTTCTCCAACATCACAACTCAAAAGGCATCAAGTCTCCTTCTGTCCTCTCTAGTCGTTGTCCAACTCTCTGACACATAACAACTTATTTCAAAGACCATGGCCTGTATCAGGTGCACCTTAGTCTCCAGAGTAACACCATTGCTCTTCAGTACTTTGGAGAGGTCCCTAACAGCAGACTTTCTCATTGCAATATGTCTTTTAATTTCCTGGCTGCTGCTGCCAAGAGTGTTGACTGTGGAGCCAAGTAAACTAAATTTGTGAACAATCTCAATCTCTTCACCACCCATCCTGATGCTGCCAGTTGGTCCAGTGGTGAGAATCTGTGTCTTCTTGACATTGAGCCTCAATCCATATTGAAGGCTGCATTTCTTGCAGTTCTTCTGCAAGTGCTTCCTCCTCAGTTTCAGCAAGCAGGGTTGTGTCATCTGCATAATGCAGATTTTTGATGAATCTTCCACCACTCCTGATGTCACATTTTTTTTCTCCTACAGCCCAACGTCCCAGATAATCTGTTCTGCACATAGTTTGAAAAGGTATGGAGATAGGACACATACCTGACATACACCCTTCCCATTTTTGAACCATGCAGTGTTTCCTTTCTCTGTTCTGATGACTGCTTCCTGGTCCAAGTATAGGTTTCACATTAGCATGATCAAATGTTATGTGAATTTCCTTTTTCTCAGAGTCAGCCACACTTTGCTATAATCCACACAGTTAAATGCCTTTGCATAATTAATGAAACACAGATAGACATTCCTCTGGTACTCCTGTTTTCAGTCAAGATCCATCTAACATTAACTGCAATGTCCCTAGTACCACAACTCCTTCTAGTGAACATGCACTTCTGGCAGTTCTCTGTTGATGTGCTCTTCCAATCATTTCTGAATAATTTTCAGCAGACTCTTTCTTGCATGCGATATCAATGATATTGCTCAATATTTTCCACACTTTGTTGGGTCAACTTTCTTTGGAATGGGAACAAATATAGATCTCTTCCAGTCCAGTGGTAAGAGCTTTACTTTTCTAGATATTGAGATGCAGTCTATATAGATGGTTATTTCCTTTGATCTTCTGCAACAAATGTTTCAAGTCCTCCTGACATTCAGGAACCAAGGTCGTGTCATCTGCATAATGTAGATTATTGATGAGTCTTTCTGTGACCCTGATAGCACATCCCTCTTCATAGAATCCAACCTCTGTGATAATTTGTTCAGCATACAGATTGAATAGGGAGGGAAGGAGGAAGGGAGAGAGGGAGGGAGGGAGGGAGGAAGAGAGAGAGAGAGAGAGAGAGAATTCCTGATGCACTCTCTTCTTACTTTTAAGTCATGTAGTGTTCCCTTGCTTCATTTGCAAAACAACCTCCTCCTGGTGTAGGTATAGGTTCCACATGAACACTTAAATGTTCTGAGATTCCTATTCTTCTCAATGTTTGTAAGAACTTGTTATGATCCACAAAGTCTAATACCTTTGCATAGTCAATAAAGTATAAATAGGCACATTTTTGGTATTCTTTACTTTCAGCCAGGATCTTAAAATAATGCTGCTATGAACGTTGGTGTACAAGTTTGTGCCTCAGTTTTCGTTTTCTCAGTATATATTCCAAGTAGTGGAATAGCTGGGTAGTATGGAGTTTCCATTTTCAGCTTTAGGAGGAGATGCTAAACTGCCTTCCAGAGTGGTTGTACCATTTTACAATCCCACCAGTAATGCATAAGAGTTCCTATCTTGCCACATTCTCTTCAACTTTTATTACTTGCTGCCATGCTAAACTTTGCCACTGTCACTAGGGTAAGATGGTATCTCATTGTGGCTATGATTTACATCTCTCTTATCTCCAGTGATTTGGAGCATTTAATGTTTACAGAAAAGTTGGATTTTCATTTGTTTATTGTTACCCATTTTCCTCTCTACCCTGCCCAGTTCACTTAAAAAAAATATCAATCATTGCTGCATAATTTCCTCCCTCCTCCTTCTACCTCTCCTCTAGGCCACTTTGCCATCACCTCTTATTCTGGACTGTTGTCATACAAATAATGCCTTTGCAAATTGTCAGCAGGGTTTTGCTTGCATGTGGGTTGCTATGAGTCTTAATTAATTTAATGACATCTAACAATAATATATATCTACATCTGTCCCTCTATGCTTACCTCCATCTGAATCTTCCCACCCTCCTTTCTGGTTCCCAGATGCAGTTGCTGAGAGGAATCTCAATTTTAAAGATTTGTGACTGTGAGGATACTTTTGCACTTAGATGGTCAAGCGTTTGTATAAGGTGTAGCTCAGAGATTGGGGAAGTGAGATGGCCAGGCTGAAAAAAAGCCAGATCCAGGATTCTGATCCAGAGGAATGGAAGAGTTGGACTTCCTTATCCAGAGATTATTCATCTTGAGAAAAGACCATGTAAAGTGCACATTCATACATCTTACAAAACTTCATAACAAGTTGGACTGAGATATTGCAAGATAAGGTGAACTAACAACTTTGAAGAGAAGTTGTTTTTTACATATACTTAAAGATGCAAGTTATACATTAAGCCGCAATTCTACTTATGGAATAAATGAGCAACAGAGGAAGTGAATGTCAGTATTTTTGCATGGGAGGTGCACTTTCTGTTAGAGTCATATGTTAGGTGATTCAGGATAAAGTATCCTTCACTTACCAACTAAGAGAAGGAACTTTTTGTTTTAATACTGAAAGATTTCCTCATTTCTCTGAGGGCTTATCGCAATCCTTTACTGTCAAATTACTCTTTTTTGAAATACTTTCAGGTAATCTTTGCCATTTGTCTCTTCTTTGCTTGTTGACTGATTTAACTCTGGAAGCTTTTCATCCATCAGTGATTTTGCAGGAAAATTCAGCCTCATCAATTTAAGGAAATCATCTGCAGAAGTTGCAGCACCTTTCCTTTCAGTTATTTTGTATTGTATCCTTGAGAGTTAAGAATACATCTCAAAAGAACAGAAACATTTGTAACACCTGGAAATTAGTGACAGTCTAACCAGGTACAATGATTCGGAATCTTATTACAGAAGTCTGTGTGACTAACTTATAAGTGGACATTTCATTAAAAAAGGAGTCCTAGAGATACGTGGTTAGGTGCGTTAATACTGGGCTTGACCAGTAATTTAATGGTTTCATAAGGGAAGTAACCTTACAGTTGACTCTGGTAAATAAATAAACAACAACTCAGCATAGTGAGCTCTATGGGACAGTTCTAATCTGTCTAGATAGATAGGTCTACTTTCATTTAGAACCACTCAATGGCACACAATTACGCCATTTTGTTAGTGCATATTCCCTACCCTCATTACTTTGATGTTTGTATTCTAGCAAATAAGTATCTTTAGGAACCACCACTGGAAGGGCAGAATGAGAGATGACACCATGATCAAGGACATGCTTTATTAGGTGGTGTTGTGGATTGTAGATTGGGAATAAGAACTGGTGTTTAAGATCTAAACATGCATGACAGAGACTAGAAAGAAGTAGTTCTGGCTAATGTCTTTTCCCATAATTC
The DNA here is from genome assembly GCF_000299155.1 of Elephantulus edwardii. Lineage (NCBI taxonomy): Eukaryota > Metazoa > Chordata > Mammalia > Macroscelidea > Macroscelididae > Elephantulus > Elephantulus edwardii. Next base: position 14,753,689 of record NW_006399785.1, on the reverse strand, counting down.
TAGACATGCCTATGCTTTCTAATGCTGGTTCATTCTGGAAACTAATGTAGAGGGGATACATATTTTGGAATTTTGTGGTAGACTGAGTTCCCTGGAAAATATACTGGGGTGAGGGTAGGGGGTGTCCGAGGATTTATGTCTATAAAAAGGAAGGATAGGGTGCAGGTTTTAGTAGAGGTAAAAAGGTGACTTGCAATTTAGTTTCGTGAAAGCAACAACCACACAAAACCATTGTTGTTGTTTTTACTTGTGTTGAGCATGATTCATAGGGACATTCTGAACAAAAGATCTGAACCCTGTCCTGTTCTGTGCTATCATCATTTCTGACACATTTGAGCCCGTTGGCCAGTCCATCTGTGTGAGGATCTTTCTCTCTTTCCCCTCACCCTCCACCTTTTCCAAGCATAATAGCCTTCTCTGAGAAATAGCCTCCTCTAAAACATGCCCACAGTATGTGAGACAAAGCTTTGCCATCTTTGCCTCCAACAAGCACTCCAGCTGCACTTCTTCCAAAACATACCTATTTTTCCTTTTGTTAGTCCATGGGATATCATGGGACTCTTCAACACCACAACTCAAAGACTTCAGTTCTTCTATCATCCTTAGTAGAGAATAAGAGGTCAGATCCAGAGGAATGGAAGAGCTTGACTTCCTTATCCAGGGATTATTCATATTGAGAAAAGACCACATAAAGGGAACTTACACATTTTAAAAAACTTATTAACAAGTTGGACTGAGATATTGCAAGGGAAGTGGAACTAACGACTTTGAAGAGAAGTTAAGTTTACCATGTACTTAAAGATATAAGTTATACATTAAATCACATTTTAGCTAATGGAATAAACGGGCAATGGAGAAAGTGAATTTCATTCTGTTTTGCACAAGAGGTACACATTATGATAGAATCATACGGGATTCAGGACATTATTTCTCCTCAGTAATTTGAAAAAGTCCCAGCATGTAGACTTTCCCACAGCAGTACATCTCTTGTTCTCCTGGCTGCTGGTCGCACTGGTGTTGATTGTGGACTCAGATGAGATGGATCATAGGAGAAAGGTGTGCATCAAGGTTGTATCCTTTCTCCATCAATATTCTAACTGAAGGCTGAGCAAATTTTTAGAAAAGCTAGACTCTCTGAAGGAGAGAGTGACATCAGGATCAAAGAAAGATTCATTAACAACCTGGGTTATGTAGGTAACACAACCTTACTTGCTGAAAGTGAGGAGGACTTGAAGCACTTGCTGTAGAAGATCAAACACATTGATATTACAACCTTCCTTTAAATTTAAGGAAGTTGACATTTAACTGTTGAGTAGAAGCACATCGAGTACGGTGCCCAAGATTGAGCACTTCAACCGAACCCCTGCCATTTGTCAAACAACTTTCTTTTAAGGTCTCATAACCGAAACACTTGCATGAGTTAGGCTTCTTTAAGTCCACACACCCCCTAAGACCACACAGGTTTGCTATTCTTGCTTTTCTTTTTATTAAGAGTATTTTACACAGCACCTTTATATCATCTCAAATGACCAATGGATATCTATGACTTCATATTGCAGAGGGGAAAAGGAGGGTCACTCACCTGCTACTTCAAAAGTGCTTAATAAGGAGATCCTGTATTAAAGAGTAAAGTGAAGCCTGGCTTTGAGCAAGGTTCTGTTGGTTTTGTTACATGTCCTGGGGCCACTCACTCCCTGATTTGTAGTAGTAACTCTTGGCATAATGGTAGGAAATACTGCTCAGTCTCGAGTCATTGCAATTGTCATTTGTGTATTGAAATGCTGAGATTCATTGAGTAGTTTTCACTGGATGATTTTTGGAAGGAGATCAGCAAGCCTTTCTTCCAAGTCTGTTTTAGTTTGGAAGCTCCATTGAAATCCATTTAGCATTAGGTTATTAGGTGTTAACAAGTCAACAGAGACTCATAGCAACCTGAGGTACCGCAGATCGAAACTGAGACGAACCCTGCTCTATCCACACAGTCTTAACCCTGTGTAAACCCATTGTTGTGATCGTGTGTCCGGTCAGTCTGTCTCATTGAAAGTCTTATTCTCCTCTATGGACCTCCATCTTTACAACCAGGATGTCATTTCCCAAGGACTGATCCTTCCAGAAAACATGCCCAGATCACTGAGTGATGAAATCTCGTTCTTTCTTTCTGCTAAGGAGACTCATAGCAGCATAGTAACATGCAATGACATGTGAGCCTCTGTTGAAAGATGAGTGGGAGAAACCCCTGAGGCCCCTTGACTGGGAATGGAACCTTTGTTTCATTTAGATAGTGAGAATTCTACCACTAAACCACCAATTACTCATAGCAAGGTTACAGCTAAGCATAATGAGTTGGTTTATGATACTGTTACTGTTCAGTTGGGACGGGATAATTACTGATACTTCAGCAGGTTTTCAGAGGCAGGAAAGTGCACAGGAGGAAACTTCTCATCCTTCTCCTCTGGAGCAGCTGGTAGACTAGATCCACATGCCTTTATACTGGCAGCACAACTCCTTACCTCTAAGTCATCAGAGCTGCTAAACATTTATATGTTGTTGTTAGATGCCATCAAATCCCAACCAACTCATAGCCAACTCTGCAGTGAGTTTTAAGAGGTAGTTTATCACACAGAAGGAGGCAGCCCATCTTTCTCCTGTGGAGCAGCTGGTAGATTTGACTATTGAGTCTTTTGGTTGGTAGCACAACTCCTTAATACTGGGTGGCCAGAGCTTCCAGATATTAAATATGTCAGGCTGTTTCCCAAAGCTATAGACTTGGTAATAGTCAAAACTGGGATCAGAACTGGGACATTCTGACAGCACATACTTTGTACTTTCTATTATTATTTTAGGTGCCATCAAGTTGAGACCTATGTGAAAGAGGTTTGAACCCTGTCCTATCCTGTGCGATCCTCACAACTTCCGGCACACTCGAATCCATTGCTGCAGTCACTGTGTCAATCCACCTGGTTGGGTGTCTTCTTCTCCTTTTCCATCCCTCCACCTTTCAAGCACAATATCTTTTCCAAGGAACAGCTTCTAGCAACATGCCCACAGCATGTGAGATGACGTTTCACCATCTTTACTTCCAAGGAGCACTCTGGCTTCACCTTCTCCAAGACATAGCTTTCTGTTCTTTCAAAGGTCCATGGTGTTGTATAGTACTGGCCACGAGCATCACAACTTAAAGGCATCCATATTTCTCCTGTCATCCTTATTATTGTCCAGCTCTCAGATGCATAACAAATGATTGTAAAGACTATGTTCTGAGTCAAGAGCACTTTCCCTTAAACAATCTGAATCATGAATCTTCCCCTATGATTGACACAACAAATGGCATACTCCAGTGGTATAGTCTTTGAGTTCTCCAGTCCCTATATTGAAAGCCTTACTTCCAGGACTGCCAAGAAAACCAACAGGTCTAACCCTGAGAGGGTGAAATCAAGCTGTTCCTTTGAGGCAAGTATTTTGAGACTCTATCTCACATACTTTGGGCATGTAGCCAGGAGAGATCAGTCTTCGGAAGATGTTATGCTTGGAAGGGTTGAAATACAGCACAGGTGAGGAAGCCCCCAGATGAGATGAATTGACACAGTAACTGCTGTAATGAAGGCAGGTGTGAGATTGTCTCAGTATAGAGCAGGATTCAGAGCTGTTGTGTTTAGGGTCTCATAGTCAACTTGACAGCACGCAGCAACAACTGTGGTATCCATTGCTTCTCCTGACTGAATACTAGTGCCCTGTGGTCTGCTAATGCTTGAAAGAGTCCCCAAATCAAACAGCAACAGAAGCGAAGATATTGCCAAACAAGTAAAGCGACACACAAACAAATAAGCAAAGCCAATAGAGAAGAATAATCTGTATTCAGAGTCAGGAAATTGATTTGAATTTTTGAGAAGTCATTTCAGTTCCTGCTCCCCTGTCTATGTCCAATCCTACTCTGTATAGTTACTTTTTCTCCTACGGAAGGGAGAGAACTCACTGAATTAGAGTAAACCCCAAGGATAAGTTTCAGTGATTCAGATTTCTTAAAAGGAGCCAAGACAACTTTATAGAATTGGTTTTTTATAAAATGAGTGTTCACAGGTAATTACTGTACTAAGTGGACACAGAGAAGGAGACTTTCCCTCCTGTCATATTTGGGGTAATTTCAGTTGATGTAAATCATGTGGCTCTAGATGTAGCTTCTGTAATCTCTGTATACATTTTAGTGGTGACATTTGTATAACTTTCTCCTCCTCAGCTATTTGAGCTATTGTGATAAACATTGCCCCCAACACTCATGCAGAAAATACATTTCCCATATTTTTAGTCCATTGTATAATTGTGGATTCTATCGTCAATTCTTAGTGCTTTATTTTAATCCTTTAAAATGTATGTTACGTAATTTTTTAAACCGGCATGAAAGATGAGTCATGTAATTTCTGGAGGCTTACTAAGTGAGGAGGTATATAGCAGGGCCAGATATGCATTATGTTATTTGTTCTTCTAAACCTGAAATTAGTTTAAAGTTAGCCCACAACAGTTGAAAATTTCCCTGTCCATAAATCACTCAGCCACATAATAATACTTGTCAATGTACAGACAGGTAGAAAGTTTTTGTTATTGTTATGTGTGTTAGAGTCAACTGTGACTCATAACATCCTATGAAGAACGTCTTTGAATCTTGTTCAGAGACACAGTCATTGTGTTAATCCATCTCATTCAGGGTCTTCCTCTCCTGTGTTGATTCTCCCTTCCTCCAGACATTGTGTCCTTCTCAAAGGACTGGTCCCTCCTGGCAACATGCCCCAAGTATGTGAGATGGATGCGTTCATCAATTCTTCGAGCCTTATTTTTTTTTTGGCCAGTTTGTTCGCTGAGGCTTGAACTTCTTTCTTTATGATCGATTGTTTCTGATCATATGCTACTTTCTGAAATGGTTCTGTGTTGGTCAATTCTTTTGGGTATAGTAATTCATGTACAGCAGGAATGGCATCCACTTCCTAAACAACATGCCTCTGGAAACTCTATGCACTTTTAGAAACAACGATAGTTAAAGAAAAGCTTCAGATCTTTTGTTTATAGGGTCATCATGAGTTGTGCTCGACTCAAATGTGATCAACAACAACAAAAACACTAATCAGGTACAAGTTTCTTTATCTTAGAAATAATCTTGAACATGGGTATGTCTTTCAGAAATGAATAAAAATGACCATTTCACTGACAGAGATTGGACTTAAATTGTAGCAATAAAAAAATAACACAAATAGATCCTTTGGGAGTTCTGATTACATATTCAATAGCAGTTATCTGAAGTCTTAGTCTGTTCTAAGATGAAGTTCGAGTATGTCCAGCAGTTCAAATTTACCATGGGACAATGGTAGAAAAGAGGGAAATAAAAACCAAAGGAACAGTAGACAACTGCGTTCCTGGGATGCTATATCTGAATGAAGGTCTTTAGCTAATGCAAACAATTTATCCACCACATTAACTTATAGGTTGGTGCTCCGAACTCATTGAGAAGTTCCACAGATGTAAAATTTTGGAGATCTGCTTTTATAAAGATTGCTGATGTTGTTACATGCTTTTGAGTCAACTTTAACTCATAGCAGCCCTATGTACAATTGTTCTAAACCCTGCCTTAACCTGAGCTGGTTTTACCATCGCTGACACATCTACCCCAACTCTATTGAAAAGTTCTACTCTGTCACCCATGGGTTTGAAATGAATCAGGATAGACTCAAAGGCAATCAACAGCAACATGAAAAACATGAAACACTTCGTTTATTCCCACTTTGGAAGATAAAAGTCAATTACAGAGAGCTAAAGCATCTTTCTTAAGGTTCCATAGATCTGAAGGGACAAAGGCAGGAATGGCATTGGCGTCCTCTCAGCCTTCACACTCAGGTTGCACCAGGCCAGATAGCCAGTTCCAAGGAGGACACTGTGCAGGAGGGATGCTTCTGGGGCTCAGGCTGTTAGAACAAAGACTAAAATTTCCTTTTCTTCCTAAATGCTCATCTTTGTGCAGATTGATAGCAGGCAGCAATGAAAATCGAGGGATTAGCTCTCTATAATCATAAGAGCTTTGGTCTTTTTTTTTCCTTTTCATTCTGCTAATATCACTGATAATTGGATCAGACTCTGGATAGAATAGGAAATAAAGACAACTAACTGTCCTCGCAGAGAAGTCTTATATTCTTGTTGCTAAATATAAATGTTAACAAAGAAGAGACAAATCTTCCTTTCATTTGGAGAATCAGTACTTGCCACAGAAAGGCTTTAATACAAATCGAAGAAGAGATTTATTTATAGGTAAAAATGAAATGCTCACAAAGCTAAGCAAGGGAATTGTGAAAGTCTCAATGCATTTTTCTGGATATTTCTGTCTCTTTTTTGAGTGCACAGTAGAAGAGAACTTCTGATACCTTTGAATTTAAGTGGGGCTGAATATTTCTGGCTAATGAATGAAGAGCACAGGTGATATAGTAAAAGAAGTTCAATACCAAGGTGACACCCTTACATGCTTTTATTTTCTCTAGAATGTTGACTGGAGATGTTCGAGATAGTGAATGTTGCATCAGTTCATATTTCTGAGTTATTCTTATGAGCAAAGCTCTTACTTGTACCCCCTAAAACTAGTGGTCTGTAATGGGCCATTAATATAGGTGATAAATGATGTCTGTTATTTAAAGCATTGAAATAATTTTTAATCTCACATATACACTCGTCCATACAACTAATATAGAAATTGCTGTTGCTGTTATTCTTGTAAGATGTCTTCAAGTCAGCTATGACTCATAATAGATTTATGACCAGTAGATTGAAATCTTGCCCTATCCTATGGCATTTTTTTAAGCTCTCTGCCATCCTCAAGCCAATTAATTGCTTCTTGCCATTGTGCCAATCTATCTTGTGGAAAGTCTTCCTTTCTTCAACAGACTCTATATTTTCCAAATATGATATCTTTTTACAAGAACTCATGCCTCTTAACAACATGCCTGAAGCATGCGCAATGATGTCTTACCGCCCTTCCCTTTAAGGATTATCCTTCGACGTAGAAGTAGTCCTAACACACACTCATTAAAAATGCTCATGCTTGCTACGGTTTAAATTGTGTCCAGCAAAATATGTGCTTTGATCCTGATCTCAATCCCAGCGGATGGACTAGTGTTTGGAAATAAGTTTTTACTCGATACATGAATAGATAATACTTACGTATGGTAGGATTAAATCTAATAACTTTGTAGTTTCATGAAGAGTAGACCAGACATATACATCCACATAGGAGGATGAGGAGAGGTTAGTACATATGTCACATAAGATCATCAAGAAGTCAAGGAAGCAACAGATGGTGGAGACTGTCACAGGATAGGATAGGGTTCTGTTGTTCTTAAGGTTGTTATGTCATGCCCGACTCGACGACACTTAACAACAACAACAACAACAAATGATAAATGGACACTCTAAAGGGCGTGATATTTTTCTTTTAATCTCTGAAACTGTGAGAAAATAATTTTGCACTTTTTAAAGCCACCCACTTGTGTTATTCATGAGGCAAGAGCTCTAGAACACTACAATTATTGTCTTACAAATTTCTAGAATGTGAACCTTTCTTCTACATTTTAATAAGAATGAGTCTTGACTGAAAATAAATGCAATTATGACAAGGAATTATGAGATGGATCTGGTTGAAGCCTAGTGCTCATTTCAATGTTAGTAGTTTTAAAGACTAAAGGGTGCCTGATCCAGGTCATGGTCTTTTCAATTACTTGCATCTGAGAGCTGGAGAATGAATAAGAATGACAGAAGAATTGACGCTTTCGAGCTTTGATATTGGAGAAAGGTGTAGACTATTCTATGTACTGACCAATAAATATATCTTAGAGAAAATACAGCCAGAGTGTTCCTTGGAGGCAAAAGTGGCCAACCTTCATCTAACATATTTTGAGTATGTTGCTAGGAGAGGCTGTTCCTTGGAGAGGGACATCATGTTTGGAAAGGTGTAGGGTCAATAAAAAGAGGAAGACTCTTCCTCTTTTCCATCCCTCCTCAGCAATGGGCTCAGGTATGTCAGAAATTATAGGGATGGCACAGGATAGCATAGGAGTCAGACTGGTTGTTCACAGGGTTAATATGGGTTGGACTTCACTTGACGGCACCTAACAACTATGAGAGTGCACTTTGGATGAAAATGCCTCCTAGTCCTCTGTCCTCCTTGCCGTAATTGGTTATTGATTAGAGTGTTGTTGTACATAGTGTTTTCATGAGTTGATTTTCAAAAGTAGGTCATTAGGCGTTTCTTCTTAGTCTGGAACTGTGAACTGTGTTGTGCTCACTGTCATAACAGCACAAAATCGACGACTCTCATGGGCCTGGCATGCACGGAAATGGAATCAGACTTTGGACTCCAAAATGGAAGAGGAGAATTCTACCTTTGTAGGATGTGTGCATGTGTGTGTTTGAACATTTTTCTTGTATAAATGTAGACATCACTCCGTGGATGTGAATTAAATCTAAGAACTTGAGTTATAGAAAGAATGGATGAGACACACGCACATTAATACAAGTGGGATGAAAGGTTGATACAGGTGCTGCATGAAAGTTGTTTAGAACTCAAGGTACCAAGGACTACCCTGGCCAATAGAACAGGTTGTTTTAATTTTAATTAGTTAATTCATTAGGATGTGATATGCGTTTAATTCTATATATTGACTCTCTTATGTCAAAGTAAACTTTTAATGTGATAATAAAATATTTTGCATATGTAAGATGTACTTTGGACATGTTGCCAAGAGGGACGGGTCCTTGGAGAGGGACATCATGCTTGGGAGGGTGGAGGGACAGCGCAGGAGGGGAAGACCCTCTATGAGGTGGATTGATTCGGTGACTGGGGTAATCAGGATGGGTGTGTCAGAGGCAGTGCGGTTGGCGCAGGATAGAGCAGGGTTTAGGGCTGTTGTGCATAGGGTCGCTATGAGTCGCAAACGACTTGACGGCACAAAACAACAACCACAATATGTAAGATGAAGAAGATAAGGATCTAGTATTTTTACCTAATTCAGAAGGACTACCTTGACAAGGAAGCAGGAGTGACATCCACTTCCTAAACAACATGCCTCTAGTAACTCTATGAACTTTGATAAACGTTGATAGCAGTAGAGGGGCTTTAGGTCTTTTGTTTATAGGGTCGCTATGAGTCATACTCAACACGATGGCAATCAACAACAACAAACCTTGACAAGACCTAAAGAGCAAGGATGTCCGTTTGAAGACTCAGGTGCACCTAATTGAAGCCATGGTCTTTTCAGTTACTTTATATTTGAAAGTTGGACAATAAATAAAGATGATAGAAGAACTGATGACTTTGAATTGTAGGATTGGAGGAGAGTACTGAATATCACATAGACTCCTCCCCAAACTAATAAGACTATCTTTGAAAAAAATGCACCAATGTGCTTCTTAGAGGCAAGAATGGTCTCTCCTTCTACGATTCTTGAAAAAAGTCATATGCTTGGAACAGTAGATGATCAAAGAAAGAGATGGATTGACACAGTGACTGCAACACCAGGCTAAAGGCAATCAGGTGGTGAGAATGGCACAGGATAGAGCGAGATTAAGATCTGCTGTTCATAGAGTTGCTGTGAATTATAGGCAACTCTATGACACCTAACATGGTACTAAAAGATTAAAATTTCTGATAACTGGAATAAATGTACCAAGAAAATGATAATCCATAAAGAATTATAATTGAATAGAAATTTCTAGTTGATATTTTAAAAGCAGATACTTCTTTGCTTCTCAGTTTTTACTTACTTGTAGTCAATGCCTCAAGCCTTAAGCAAGCTGTCATATCATCTCACCCCAGTAAGAATAGCAAAATTCAACAGAACAGCAAACAACAAATGTTGGTGAGGTTGAGGAGAAACTGGAACTTTTATTCACTCTTGATGGGAGTGTAAAATGGTGCAACCACTGTGCGAAGCAGTACAGCGCTTTCTCAGAAAGTTGGAAATAGAAATACCATTTGACCTAGCAATCGCAGTACTGGGAATATACCGTGAAGAAACCAGAACTGCCACCCAAATAGATATATGCACACCCATGTCTATCATGGCTTTGTTCACAAAGCAAAGAGTTGGAAACAACCCAAGTGCCATCAACAAACGAGTGGATAGAGAAGCTCTGGTACATTCACACATGGGATATTATGATGCACTGAAAAGCAAGGAACTCATAAAATGTTATAGAAAATGGGTGACACTATGCTAAGTGAAATATCTCAGGTACAAAATGAGAAGTACTGCATAGTGCCACTATTGTAAAATAGGACTGGCATCGGGGTTGGGGGGAACCTAAGAAAAGAAGGGATAAATAACATATACTGCATTGAAACAGATGAAGGTGAGAACTGTTTAAAAGGAATATGTTGTTGTTTGTTGTTGATTGCTGTCAAGTCAAGCATGACTTATAACAACTCCATGAACCTAAGACCTAATGCCTTTCCATAACTAT
>NW_006399785.1:14729659-14742286 GCF_000299155.1 Elephantulus edwardii | reverse complement strand
AAAAAAATGCTTAGATATAAAGGGTCTAAGTGTGAACAATTAGTCACCTGCATTCATTATTCATATTGCAAGAAAAATATTTCTGAGGTATAAAATTGTTTTAGGACATTATACTGCACCATCAAATGCTAACAATAACTTAACAGGTTTTATCACCTAAAAATCACCAAAAAGTCATTAAACTGATAAGATTAGGTATTATTGTCATGACAAGAGTCCATCATGAAAGGTGCAGAGTAGAGTGGACTGGGGGAGGGGAATTGCATAACAATAATTTTTTTCCCTTTTCAAAGAGAAAAGGGCACTGAGGGGAGGGGATGGGCAGGGTGGAAAATGTGCATCAATGAATGGAAATCCAAATTCTTTGAAACTTTGATTAAAACAAATAAAAATGAAAATGAAAGAAAAAGAATAAAAATGAAGTCTTAAGCAAGGTTTCATTTCCTTAGTTGCTATAGTTTTTGTTAGTAGAAATCTTAATTCGTCAATATTCAGCTCTATGCAATGCTGAAACTTAAGATACTCATCCACTTGGCCAGGATAAACTTCATAAAACACCTGGAAAAGCTGTCTACTCCTTACTGCAGAAATTACTTTCTTAGCATCATTTTAGTACTGAAACTGGACCATTAGAGAGATGTTTCTGCTTTTGGTTAACAATTGGACAAAGTAATTATGTATCTTCTGGAAGAAAAGTTAAAACACTTGAAAATAATTTATTGTGTAAAAAATACTAATTCTATATTATTTCCCGTATAAGCAGACTTAGAAATATTGGAAGGTAAATTCAGGGCTTCATAACTGAGTAACTATCATAATAAAGTGAATTCCATAATAATGTTTTGTTTTCCAATGAATAAAAAAGTTTATACCTTCCTATAGTTTTCAGTGTCTTAGTGGTAAAGAGTGGCAGTGCCAACCCAAAGGTATGTGATTCAAGTCCACAAGCTTCTCCTCAGAAAAAAAGATCATCAGCCTACTCTCCTGTGATATGTTGACTCTAAAAACCTGCTGGATGGTCAACCCTGAATCACTTCTGGCTTGCTTATACATAACCAAACATAGTTCATTAATAGGCATAGTTTTTTGTTGCTGATGTGTACCTCTGGGCCGAGAATTATAAATAGTTGACCCTCCAGTAGGTTTTCAGGAACAGTTAATTGTATAGAAATTGCTCACCCTTCTCCCATGGAGCATCTGGTAGATTCAAACCACTCATCTTCAGGATTGTTGCATAGCTTCTCACAATTAGCCAAAACGTTCAAATATGTCACAGAGATATAAAGTGAACATAAGATTTTGAAAACAAGACACCTATAGATTTGCTTGTGCTCCTACATCTAGAACCAAAAAAGGAAGAAATTGAGAACCTTTACCAAATCTTGCAGTTCAAAACTGACAGAACATACAATCAAGATGTGGTAATGATGGTTGGTGATTGGACTGCAAGAGTTGGAAACAGTGAAGACAGAATGTTATTATTGTTAGGTGCCATTGAGTTTAGTATGAAGCCTAAAAACCCTATGAACAGCAGATTTGAACCCCATCCTATCCCGTGTCATCTTCACACTTCCTGACACACTGCAGCACAGTGCAGCAGTCAACATGTCAGTCCACCTGGTCGAGGGTCTTCCTTTCCTTTGTTGACCCTCCACCTTTCTAAGCATCATGTCCCTCTCCAAGGAATAACCTTTCCTAACAACATGAGGTGAAGCCTCATAATCTTTGCTTCCAAAGATGACTCTGGCTGTACCACCCACAACACATATTTATTTGTTCTCTTGCCAATCCATGTGATGTACAGTGTTCTTCCCCAGGACCACAATGCTCAAGCGCTTCAATTCTTCTTCTGTAAACCCTATTTATTGTCCAGCTCTCAGATGCATATCAAGTAATCAGAAAAACCATGGCCTGAATCAGACACACTAGAGTCCTCAAACTGACATCATTACACTTCAATAATTTGGAGAGGTCCATAACTACAAATTTTTCCCCCCAATGCAATATGTGGGTAACTTGTGGGTTACTGTGATACAGAAAGCTGTGGCGCTTGGTATGTCAGATGCCATCATGATTACCCACGGTGGACAGGTTAAGCAGAGCTCGCACATTAAGACAGAGTTGGAAGCAGCATCCACTTCTTAATTGACAGGCTTTGAAATCCCTATGAACACTAGATGAATTAAGCTATTTATAGTACTGTAGTGGTAAAGCCCAGATTGAAAGTTAGTTGAAATGAGGAACAAACAATGAAAAAGGAATAATAGTTGGAAAATATAGACTTGGTGATAGAAATGAAGGTGAAATAGAATGGTCAAATATTGTGTCTTCAATGATTTATTCACTGCAAATAACTTTTTGAAAAGACACAAATGACAACTTTACACACACATCATCCAATGAGCTGCATAAGAATCAGACTGACTACATCTGTGGAAGAAATCAATGGAGAAGACGTATATCAGCAGTCCAAATTAGACCAGGGGAGGTGTTTAGATCAGACAGATCTACAGTTACTCATATACAAGTTCAAATTGAGACAGACAAAAACCAAGGTATGATCTCAACTCTATTCTATCTGAATTTCAAGATCATCTTAGAAATAGCTTTGAGACATTGAAGACCAGATGAGTTGTGAGACGATATCAACCATGAAGAAAGCAAAAAGTAATTACAAAAAATGGAGAAAAAAGAAAAATCTGAAATGGATGTCAGAAAAGACTCTAAAAATTGCACTACTGTGCCGAGAAGCCAAAACAAGCAGAAAACATGATGAAGTGAAATAGCTGAATGGAAGAATTCAAAGGGCTGCTTGAGAGGACAAAGAAAAGTATTATAATGAAACATAGAGCTGTAATTGGAGAATAAAAAGGGAAGACATTGCTCTGCATTTTTCACACTGAAGAAATGGAAAATCAAATTTAATCCCTGAGTCACAATATTGGAAGATGCTATGGGCAATGTATTGAACGATCCAGAAAGCATCAAAAGTAGATGGAGAGAATTCAGAATCACTGTACCAGAAAGAACTGTTTGACATTGAAAAATTTCAGGAAGTACCCTATGAACAAGAGCCAATGTGAACGGGGGAAGTAGAAACTGCATTGAAGGCATTGGCAAAAAATAAGACCCCAGGAACTGATGGGTAACAATTGACTTGGATGCACTCAGCAGTCTATGCTAGGAAATTTAGAGGCCAGCTGTCTGACCAATGGATGGGAAGAGGTCCATATTTGCTCCCATTTCCAAGAAAGTAATCAAACAGAAAATGTAAACTGTTGAACAGTATCATTAATATCACATGCAAGCAAAATACTGCTGAAGATAATTCAAAAACAGCTAGAACAGTACCTAGATAGGGAACTGCCAGAAGTTCAAGCAGAACTAAATTTTGAGGCCATGGCACTAGAGATATCATTACTGGTGGCAGATGGATCTTGGCTGAAATTAAAGAAGACCAGAAGGATGTCTATTTGGGTACTACTGACTATGCAAAGAAATTTTACTGGGTGGATAATAATAAGTTATAGCTGACATTGTGTAGAATGGGAGTCCCAGAGCACTTAATTATGTTCATGTAGAACCTTCATCTGGACCAGGAGGCTGCTAGGCAGATAGAGCAAGGGAACATTGCATGGTTTAAAATTACGAAAGCAGTGCATCAGGGTTGTATCATGTCTCCATACCATTCACTCTGTATGCTGAGTAAATCATTCAAGAAGCTGCATATATAGTATAGATAGATAGAGATAGAGATATATATGACATTATGCATAATTGAGATGTAATGAGTCATGATGAAAGATGGACAAACATTTAACAATATAAGGGTTTAGAATTATATAGAGCTTGTCCAATCTGATTATGCATCATGAAGAATGCATGCCTATTATAGACTGCTCAGTCTAATTAAAGGATTATTCCCTTGTATGAGTGGGACTCCTACCACATCAAGCATAGCCCTTTCTGATGTGTCAGTTCTGCAATATGGATTGAAGCTCAGCATCAAGAAAACAAAGATTCTCACCAGTGGGTCAACTGGGAGCACCATGGTAGATTCAAGAGATGGACATTGTTAATTATTTTAGCTTGCTCGGCTCTGCAATCAACACTCTTGACACTAGCAGCCAGGGAATCAAATGATTAATTGAATTAGAAGAATATACAGTGAGGGACCTCTCCAGAGTACAAAAGAACAATGATGTCAGTCTAGATACTAGGGTGTGCCTGATACAGGTCATGATCTTCCCAATTACATTCTATGCATCAGAAAAGTGGACAGTGACCAATGATGAAAGAAGAAGAATTGATGTCTTTGAGTTATGGTGCAGGAGAAGGTTATTAAACATACCATGCACCATCTAGAAAACAAATAGTCTTTCTTGGAGAGGGTAAAACCAAGCTACTCCATGGAGGCAAGGAATCTGAGGCTCCATCTCACACACTTTCTGGAGCCTTGGTGAAAAATATCATGCTTGGAAAGGTGGAAAGATAGTACAGGAAGGAAGACCTTAGGTTAGATGGATTGACACAGTAACTTGGGTTAAGAGGGTAAGCATGTCAGAGACAATGAGATTGGCTCAGAATAGAGAAGGGTTCGGAACTATTGTGCACAGAATTACTGTGAATTGTAGTTGACTCAACAGTACATACAACAGCAAAAATGTAACATTTTTGTAGTTGTTAGATGCCGTTCAGTTAAGTGTGACACATAGCAACCCTATGAACAAGAGATATGAACTGTGTCCTGTCTCCTATCATCTTCATCATCTTTGACACTTTGGAGCTCAGTGCAGCAATAACTATGCCACTCTATCTCACTGAAAGCCCTGCTCTCCTTTACCAACCCTCCACCTTTCCAAGCATGATGTCCTTCTTCAAGAAATAATCTCTCCTAACAATATGCCCAAAGTATGATGTGAGTCAAACTTTGTCATCCTTGCTTCCAATGATTACACTTTGGTTATGCATTTCCCAAGACATATCTGTTTGTTCTTTTGAAAATCCATGGGATACTAGTACTCTTCTCCAACACCACAAATCTTATGTCACCCTTCTTCATTGTCCAGCTCTTAGATGCGTAACAAGGGATGGGAATACTGCAGCCTGAATCAGGGCATAATAGTCCTCAAGCTTACATCATTGCTCCTCAATTATTTAGACCCTTCAGGCTTTCCCAGTGCAATGTAGTTCCTGATCTCCTAACTACTGGAACCAATAAGGTTGTGAAGGTCTCTGAAGGCTGCTGTGCCTTGGTTGACCATCTGTGTGTGTAGTCTCGAGTACAGTCGGGAAAACTTGATAGGAAGCTAGCTGCAGACAGCTTACTAGACAAGCATGTGAACATGTCCCCAAGAAAAACGGGGTGCATTCATGAGACTCATAAGACCCAGAAGGGCCTCTATTATCTCGTAAGACCCAGAAGAGCAACTGTAAAGGCTTAATTAATGAGAAATTAAAATACTTGAGAGCTTGTAGAAAATACAGACTAGAAAGAAGCTACTGTCTTTGAGAACGTGCAGAAAATAGAAATAAGTTTCTTGTGTGTTTGTTTGGATTTTCTGGGCAAGTTATTTTTGAGTTTCAACTATATTGAAAACAGGGTGTTTTTTTTAAGAGGTAATTGATGTGTGGTAAGAAAATAATAGAATGTTTGTATTTCCTATATATTCCGGGAGAAATAAATGATGAGACCTTGGTTTTTGCCCTGGTTTTTACCTTGGCTTTTATTTTGTTCCCCAGAGCCTTGCTTTATCTCTGTCTCTGTTTTTTTTTCCTCACCGGCACTGCGTCTCCAGGTCCCAGACAGTAAATAGCTACAGTATGTTTTGCTCTTGAATTCAAGTAAGATGAAGTTATTCACAATTTAAATCTTTTCTCTATCATGATGTTGCCCGTTGGTCCAGTGCTAAAAAATGTGTATCCTTGATGTTGATATGTGTAGTGTCAGAACTCTTGAAAATTGGCTTTTCTGGCCATTGTGTTAGCTGCTTTTGTGGGGAGGGTCATGGTCTCCGGCTACCTTAACTCTGGGCACATGGTTTTGCTTTGAGACCAATATAAGAAAGAGAACTTTTTTACTCCATGAGATACCCTGGTGATGGTGGTGGAGAGAAAGTGAAGAATGTAGCACTGCTTGACGAGATTGTGGCACTGTTGTGAAAAGACTGTGGCAAGGTGTAACCAGAGGAACTCTCTCTGCCTTTATTCTACAGTTAAAGGTTTTGCTTGCCATATGATTGAAGGGAAAGCTGACTTATCACTGCTCTGAGATAAAATTTGTTAGATGATCGAGACTTCTTGCATTTGTGGTGCTGAACTGAACCTGGACTGTGACTAATTGAGGGATTTTGCCTTGATAATCTGGTTTGGGGTTGCTGGGCTAAACCGGGACTTGCATTGTGTGATATTCTTTGCCTCACCTATTCTCCCACCTATTTCCCTATAAACTCCACAACTGTGAATCAATTCTGTAAGTCAACAATGAAACTGGACCCAATGAAGATTTGTAAAAATAGCTACAGGAACATATGGGGTTGCTTGTCTATGTAGCTATTTGTATGGTGCTATGGATATTACTGATGTGGACAGATAGCCTTTATGAAAAGGGTAGACTTTACAGTAGGCCTCCCCAACATTGCAACTGCTCCTTTCACAATATGTAAACATATTACAAGCTGTAGTCTTTGATCTTCTGCAGCAAGTTCTTCAGAGCCTCCTCACTTTCAACAAGCAAAATTGTATCATCTGCATAACACAGGTTGTTTTCCTGTGATCCTGTTGCCACGTTCTTCTTCATAAAGTCCAATTTCTCAAATGATTTGCCCACCAAACTAATTTAAATCATACTGAAGGGAGCTCTAGTAGTCTGGTAGTAATAACTATGTGTCAATTCCAACGCCTGGAGATCAAATCCACAAACTGCTCCAGAGAAGGACGATGTGCAGTCTCCTCCCACGTGATTTAGTGCCTCTAGATATACACTGGAGGGTAAGCTATGGGTCAGTTCTGAAACAGTACCTTGTATCAACAACGGATTGAATAGGTATGGGAGAAGATTCAATCCTGATGGGCACCTTTCTTGTTTTAAAACCATTTAGTATTCTCTTGCGCTGTTTGGACAAGTGTTTCTTGAAGTAGGTATGTCACATGAGCACAATTAAGTTTTCTGGGATTCCCATTCTTTCTCAATGCTACCGTAATGTGTTATGATCCACACAGTCAAATATGTTTGCATAATCCAAAAATCACAAATAGACATTTTCTGATATTCTCTGCTTTCAGCCAGCATCTGTGTGACATCAGCAATAATATAATACGCCTGGTGTCACGGCCTGTTCTAATCATAGTTTGACCTTCCGGTAGCTCTGTGTCAATGTATTACTCTAGTCCTTTTTGAATGATACTCAGCAAAATTTTGTTTGCATGGGATAACAATGAGATTGTTTGATAATCTCCCCATTCTTTTGGATTATCTTGGGAATGAAAACGTATATGGATCCCTTCCAGTCAGTTGACCACGTGGCCATTCTCCAAATTTTCTCGCATAGACTCTCATGATGAGTACATCCAGGACTGCATTTGTTAGTGGAACCATGGCAACATATGTATTCCTGGAGGCTTCTTTTTTGACAACATTTGAAGTCCAGATGAATTACAGGATTATATCAAGAATATCATTCATGAAGAAAGGAAAAGGTCACTACAAATACAGAAGCTAAAGAGACAAAATAGATGTCAGAAGAGACTGAAATCTAAAGTAGAATGTTAAGAAGCCAAAGCAAAAGGAAGAGATGCTGATGTAAAAGAACTAAATAGAGGATTTCAAAGGTCCTAGAAGATAAAGCCAAATATTGTAACAAAATATGCAGAGAGTTGTATTTGAGGAATAATTAGGGAAAGACACGCTTGGCATTCCTCAGGCTGAAAGAACTGAAAACCAAATTTAAGCCTTGATTGGACTACTGAGAGATATTCAAGATAATCTTGAATGATCAAGGAAACATCAAAATAAGACGGAGAGAATATACAGAGTCACTGAATCAAAATGAATTGGTTGACACTGAAATAATTCACTAAGTACCATATAACAAAGAGCCAATGGTAATGAAGGAAGAAGTTCAAGCTGCATCGAAGGCTTTGCCTTGGATGAGAGTCACCTTAGTCCTTCAAGTGACATCTTTGATTTTTACTACCCTAAAGGTTTCCTTAGACAGTAGATTTGACTACTATAATGCATTGAATTTAGATAAAATATCAATTCCTACAGATTGTGCAAGGCATACTGGTCAAAGTTGTAACTTCATCTATGATCAATGGAAGGTTTTTATTTCTGATGGATTCACACAAAATGAATATTCTTGAGAAGCTGAATTTAACCTTGAGTTTCAAACACTATCAAAGACACATTGTTGTTTATTATAGATTTGGTGATTCTGGGTGTTTAAAGGACAGCAAACAAACCAGTGGGGCACAAGGTCATGAGCTTCTTTTGGAAAGGGCCAGAGAAATTAAAAGTAATGCAGACATTCACTGCCCAGAGTAGAAAGCAGATGAAGAGTTCATAGCCCAGCGCCCTGGTGCCCGTGGAGTCCACCAACAGAAAGAGGTTTGTTTGTTCATTGTTTATTCACAAACTCACAGTTATGGTACCAAAAGTGGAGTTTATTAAAGAAGGAAGTTGGAGAGTGAGGTATCACCCAATCCAAGTCCAGACGTTATCCCAACAGTTCCTAAGCACAATTTCTCAATAAGTCAGGCTCCGGATTCAATACAGTCAGGTTTCCCTCAGATTAGTCATGACCAAATCATCCAGCAAGGTTTGTCTCAGAGTAGTTATAAGTCAGATTCTACTTCAAACATCCAGTAAGAATTGCCAAACCTTTAACTGTGGCCAGTCCAAATGTAAGAAGTCTCAAATCTGTCACACCTTGCCAACTGTTTCTCCACAGAAATGCCACAATCTCCCCATAACCAGGATCTCTCTCTCACCAGGGTATTGCACTTGCAAGTCTCACTCACTTCAAGTATTGCTGCCTATTGTGGGAAGCACTCTTTCTCTTACCCTAGTTCCATAGCTGGTGCTGATTTGCAAGATCATGTGTCTGCAGTTAATGTAGCTAGAGACCAGAGAGGGCTAATTATAATGCCTAAAAAAAGGCTGAGCTATAGGAAAACACTACAGCAAGAAACTTAGTAAGGCAAGATGTTGTTGTTATTATTACTAAGTGCTGTTGCGTCATAGACGACTCATAGTGACCCTTGGAATGAAAGACCTGAACACTTGTATAACTTCCACCGTCTTTCCAAGTTCATAGAATTTCTGGAGGCAAGCTACTTTGGAGGCAAGCTGTTTCAGAAGTGGATGCCACTCCTGCTTCCACGTTTGT
Organism: Elephantulus edwardii; assembly: GCF_000299155.1. Lineage (NCBI taxonomy): Eukaryota > Metazoa > Chordata > Mammalia > Macroscelidea > Macroscelididae > Elephantulus > Elephantulus edwardii. The sequence goes on along the minus strand of NW_006399785.1, from coordinate 14,732,897 downwards.
TTTAATCGGGGAGCTCCATCAAACACGGTCCATCATGGGTCACGGTCCATCATGGGTAACATTATTGCATTTGACACATCAGTGTCACAGTGTTTAGCATTACATCAACCATGAGTTACCTCTGTATAGAAAGTGGACAGACCAGTGCTATACCACTTAGAAGAATGTTTGACCAAAAACAATTAAAACCAGGCCTGATGGCCTCAGATTAAATCACCCACCTGTGACTTGGTAGCATAACTTTCTATCCACCAGGCCCACAGAGGTTTCTTTATATTGGAGGTGTTGTTAAATGCTGACAAGTGCCTACAAACAAAAGACTTGAACACTTGTATAACTTTCATTGTTTCTTCAAGTTCATAGAATTTCCAGGGGCAAGCTATATTATTATATCTATTTTTGTATGAAAATAACCTAAAAATTATGAGTTTTTATAATTTAAAATGAATTCATTAAAATTGAGTAAAAAACCAAACAAAAAAAAGACTGCTATTTTTACATTTAATTGATAATATATAGTACTTTCTTCCTTACACATGATAACTTTTTTGGATTCTTAATAAGAGAAACACATCCCTTTTTCATCTTTCTGTGCTTTTTATTATGCATTTTAGAGGGTAGTTATGCCCCCAACTGCTATATCTATGCAAGGAAACTTCAAAATAACACACCCTAGGTGACATCAACCACTTAGGTCTTAACAAACAGAAGTGGTCCTACCAGGGATTGGAAAGCTAGATTCAGAGCCTGTCTGAGAAATGAAATCCTAGAGTAATGACTCCCCCCAAAGCAATTCTTTATAAAGAAGCCTTGGCAAACGGCAAGGTTTGAAAATAACTTCCCATAGATCAAGTAGAGCAATATTCAGAGCTAACAGAAAACTTTTCTTTAAAAATCATCTGACAAAAGTAGCACATTTGAGTTTTTTCTTAAGGTTACCTGCCTATTCAGTACCATTTATTTATATACAGCTTGAAATAGAGAGTTAAAAACATGCATAAAAATAAAGTAAAACACATATATGTAACACATCTGACAACAAACCTACTTGCTGAAACTGAGGCGGTCCTAAAGCACTTGCTGCAGAGGGTCAAGGACTGCGGTCTTCAATCTAGATTGAAGCTCAGCATCAAGAAGACAAAGACTCTCATCACTGGGCCAATTGGCAGCATCATGATGGATGGTGAAGAGATTGAGATTATTAATAGCTTTAGATTGTTTGGCTCCATAATCAACACTCTTGGTACCAGCATCCAGGAAATTAAAAGATAAATTGCATAGGAAAAGTGTGCTGTCAGAGACCTCTCCAAAGTACTGAAGAGCAATGACATCATTCTAGAAACTAAGGTGCACCGGATCCAGGCCATAGTCTTTACAGTTACTTGCTATGCATCAGAAAGCTGGACAATGACTAGGGATGGTAGAAAGCAAATTGATGCCTTTGAGCTGTGGTGCTGGAGAAGAGTTTGGATATGTCAAGAACTGCAAGGAGAACAAACAAGTTCATCCTAGGGAGGGTGGGGCCAGGTTGTCCCTTAGAGGCAAAAATTCTGAAGCTTCATATGACATACTTTGGACATGTTGCAAGGAGGGACCATTCCTTGGAGAGGAATGTCATACTTGGGGGGTGGAGGGACAGCACAATAGAGGAAGACCCTCAATGAGATGGATTGATTCAGTGACTGGGTGGGAGTAGGTGTGGCACAGGATAGAGCAGGGTTTAATGCTTTTCTTCACATGTTTACTATGAGTTGCAGGGAGCTCGACAACACATAACAACAGCAACAACAATGTAAATACACACAAAGTATAATTTTTTTCTGAATTGGATTTTTATGCTGATATTTATTATATCTTATTATAAAATTTCTATTTCTTGCATTATTCTTTTTCTTTTATTCCTCATTGTAAGAATTTTGTATTTAACGTTTATCTACTAATTTTTCTTTTCTATTCAATTACATTTTTTCTGTAATCAGTTCTTAGATATTCTGCTTATACAGTAAATACAGAAACCTTTCTTTGTATATGTATATTCAGTCCTGAATACATGTGAGAAACTTTTCTTTAGGTCTTGAATTCTTGTTTACATCTTACCACTTTTTTCCTTAGTCATTACACTTTCAGGCAAAAAAATCTGTAAAAGATTTGCTATAAATATCAAAGTTAGCAAATGATATTTATCAGAACATGTGGAGTATTATTAGCTCTATTTCCTAAATACTATGAGTATTCTGAGACTAAGATAGTATTGTTTGGTTGTTGTTTTATTTTGTTTGTTTGTTTGTTTGTTTTTCAGGGAGCTTCATATTTTTTCCTCATGCAAAGTTTATAATATTTTAAAACTCTTTTTCTGATCCTTTTAAAATTAAAATAATAGTAGTACCTGGTTGATAGAATTGTTTAATATCAAACAAATGTCTGTAAGACATTAGAGATTCAAAACTGTTGGTTATATAATAACTGTTGTCTTTTTCATCTAATGCTTTCTTGTAATCTGTATGAACTCTTTAAAATTATCTAAATCCTTAGCTCCTGCAAATACACACACATACAAACACACACAAAAGGTGAGAGATAAAGACAGAAAGAGAGGATAAAGGTTAATGTCTTTTCTCAAAGCAGTTCTCCGTTGTCACTGTCACCATTCTTCATGTTCAGAACCATTCTAGCCTATTACTCTGCTGTATTATCTTCATGACATTTTTCATAATCTGAATACAATTAATCACTTTTTACATGACTATTGACTACATGCTGTGACTAGAAAGTTAGTTCTGTGAAGGTAGAGACTTTTTTCTGTGCTCCATCGTCTTTTCAACGCTTAGCCAAGTGCCAACTCTCGATATAACTTCTGTAAATATTTGCTGAATAAATGAGTACTGACTAGAAGAACAAACCTTTTAATCCCTAGGCTCCAGTTTCCCCCTAGTCTAAAAATCATGCTATGATAACATGACACATTCTTCAAGCTATTAAAAAAATTACTATTCTTGTTGTTATGTGCCGTCGAGTCGCCTGCGACTCATAGCACCCCTATGTACAACAGTCATAAACTCCGCTCTGTCCTGTGCCAATCTCAGTGTCTCTGACACTCGCATCCCAATTATCCCAGTCACTGAATCAATCCACTTCATAGAGGGCATTCCTCTACTGCGCCGTCCCGCCACCCTCCCAACCATGATGTCCTTCTCCAAGGACCGGTCTCTCCTCACAACATGTCCAAAGTATGTTAGAC
>NW_006399785.1:14714641-14727610 GCF_000299155.1 Elephantulus edwardii | reverse complement strand
CTTCCTTGTATGCGTATAGATATTATCCTGTCACTGACAATATTGTACTTCAAGACGGATCTAGCAATGCCTTTTTTAACTATGAAAGCAACTCCATTTTTCCTCACTTTTTCATCTCCAGAGTAATAAAAAAATACTATACAAGGAAGTTATTCTTACTGGTGTAATTTATGGTGATAATTTGGCTGGATCTTGGGGAAAGCACAAGTTAAGTGTTGGGCTGCTATCCAAGCAGCAGCAGTTCATACCACCGGCTGCTTCAAGGAAGAATGATACATCGATTTCCACTCTTTAAGATGTGTAACCTCAGAAAACCAGCAGAAGCTTATCATGTATTACAACTGACTTGGTGGTAACAGGTAAACGATTTTGGAGATTCAGTAGATTTGAGTGATAGATACTAGTCAAAAGATCTTTCCGATCAGAGAAAACTGTATACATAAGGACTAAGAAAATGGAAAGGCAGGCATTTTTATGCAAAGGTAAACAGACTAGAGAAAGTCTTCTGAGTAGTGAGTATTGCAAATTACAATATAAATCTGCATCAATTTGAGAGATGTAGTCCTTTTTTATAGACTATTATTTTATAATAAAAGAGATTATTTCAAATATTTGAAAAGTCCTGTTTTTGTTGTATTGCTGTATTGTTGTCATTTAGTCACCTGTGACTTACAGTGACCCTATAGACATTAACGCTGAACCCTGCCCTGTACTGAGCCAATCTCATAATTTCTGACATACTTAACTGCATTTCTCCAGTCAGTGATTCAATCAATCTCATCCGGGGTCTTCCCCTCCTGTGCTGTCCTTCCACCCTTCTTTATTCACTGTCCAGTTCTGAGATGTACAACAGAAAATAACATGGCTTGAATCAGGCGTACCTTAGTATTTAAACAGACATCATTGCTCTTCAGGACATTGGGGAGATCCTTGACAGTAGATGTCACCAATTCTATTTGTCTAGTAATCTCCTGACTGCTTCTATCAAGGGCGTTGATTGTAATTCAAGTAAGATTAAATCATTGGCAATCTTAATCTTATCTCCATTTATTATGATCTTGTCTATTGACCTAGAGATGACAATACATTTATTTTTCCTTGATTAGGGAAATGCAATTTTGAGATGCAATTCAAACTTTTTAGCATGTTTTAAAAATATATTGTATTGGTTTACATAAAAATTCTTATACATTGTGTTTCACACATCCCTTCATTCACATTGTGTTTCATACAACCATTCCCAAACACTGTATTTTAGAAAATTATCCATTTTGAAGGCTGTAGTCTTTGAACTTATGCAGCAAGCACCTCAAGTCTACTCATGTTCAAAAACAAGGTTGTGTTATCTCTTTAAACAAGTTTTAATGAGTCTTGATCCAAACTAATGTTGCCCATCCTTCTCCATAGAGTCCAATTTCTCAAATGTTCTCATCAGCATATACAATGAATAAGTTTACAGAAAGGATACAGACTTGCTGCATACCTTTCTTGATTTAAAAACATAAAGTGTTTCCTTGCTCTGTTTTTACAATAGCCTATTAGGTATAAGCTTCTTATAATCACATTAACTGTGTGGTTTTCCTATTCTTCTCTATGCTAGCAATAATTTGATAGGACCCACACAATTAAACACCTTTGCATAGTTAATGAAACTGACATTCTTTTGGTATTTTCTTCGTTTTACCAGGATCCATCTGACATCAGCAATGACGTCCGGGTGCCATGACGTCTTCTAAGCCCATCTTGAACTTCTGTCAACATCCTATTCTAGTCAGTTTTGCATGATCTTCAACAGTATTTTGCTTGCATTTGGTATAATGGTATCATCTGATAATTTCCACATTCTATTGGATCACATTTCTTGGGAATGGGAACAAATCTGGATCTCTTCCAGTTAGTTAGCCTGTCAACTGTAGTCCAAATTTCCTGAAATAGACTCGTGAACACTTCTAGGGCTGTGTGTGTCCTTTGAAACATTTCAGTTGATATCTGATTGGTTCCTGAGGTCTTATTTTGTGCTAATGACTTCACTTCACCTTGAACCTCATTACACTGGGCCTTTAGCATATGCTACTTCCTAAGTAGTCTCATTGTTAATCAATTATTTTTGGTACAATGACTTTGTATTTCTTCCACCATTTTTTTGCTGCTTCCTGCATTCAATAATTTGCCCACTGGAACTTTCAGTATTATAACTTGATGCTTGATTTTTAAAGTTTTTGTTTGTTTGTTTTCTCAGCTGGAGAAATGCTGAGCATATTGTCCTCTTTAATATTTTCATTCTGGCTCATGCACATTTTGTTGAAATACTTAGATTTGCCTTCTCGAGACACCCTTGGGAATCTTTTATCCATCTCTTTAAGTATTTCTCCCATTTACTTTGGTTTCCTTAAGTTTTAGTGCAATTTTCAGCCGCTCTTCTGACATAATTTTGATCCTTTCTCCGGTCTTTGTAATTACCTTTTGTTTTGTCAATGGATGAAACCCTTGATGTCATCCCACAACTCAATAATCAAGTCTATTTTTTCCCCCAGTGGCAGTCAAACTTTTAATTTCAGGATTTAACACCCACGGGAGAAAAGATGTAAAGGTCAGTAGGAGGAATTGTGAGCACCATTGCTTCAAACCCTCCAAATACATCCCCACCATCTTCAGTTAGGCTGGCTGCATGATGCTTTCTTCAACTTCGGAGAGCGTCTTCAAGACCTGGCTGGCCTTGAACTCATCAAATTCCAAACACAGAAATTCAGATTCCTAGGTATGTTTGCCCAATTCCAGCTCCTCTATGGACACCGATGTGTGTATCTGAGGACTGAATGCCTTGATTGTGTCAAGTCTATTCTTGAGATAATTTTTATGCTCAGGTTGTATGTACTCAAGTTTGTATGTTGGTTCTTGTGGACTACTTTTATTTCTTTCTCAACTTCAACTGAAATGTGTACGTAAGTAATTCATAATCTGTTCCACAGTAAGCCACTGACATTGTAATTCATAATCTATTCTAGTTAGAGCCTGGCCTTGCTTTTTTCAAGTTTTTGTGGTTGTTTTTGTTTTTGTTTTTTTCCCTTTCTTAAATGCTTATTGACAAATACTCTTAGAATATTTTTTGTTTTTTAAATTGTGCTTTGTAGAACACAGTTGAGTAGTCCTAGAATAAATCATGCAAAATCTAGTATGGTTCAAATCTTGTCCTTTAAGAAGAAAAAAGATCAAACGGTGCATATGTGCGTGTTCAAGAACTGAGAAGGTCTCTGAGATGGACATTCACTTTTCATGCAATCATTACCTTTTGAGCCTTATAACATACTTCTTGTTGTTGTTGTTGTTGTTAGGTGCCGTCAAGTCGCTTGCGAGTCATAGTGACCCTATGTACAACAGCCCTAAACTCTGCTCTGTCTGTGCCAATCGCACTGTCTCTGACACTCCCATCCCGATAACCACAGTCACTGAATCAATACACCTCATAGGGGACATTCACCTCCTGTGTTGTCCCTCCACCCTCCCAAGCATGATGTCCTTCTCCAAGGACCGGTCTCTCCTTACAACATGCCCAAAATATGTTAGACCGAGCCTCAGAATCTTTGCCTCCAAGGAGCCACCCGGTTTAACCCTCTCCAGGACAAATCTATTTGTTTTCCTAGCATCCATGGTACTCTCAATACTCTTCTCCAGCACCACAGCTCAAAGGCATCAATTTTCCTTCTATCCTCCTTGATCATTGTCAAACTCTCTGATGCATAACAAGTGATTGCAGACCATGGCCTGTATCAGATGCACCTTAGTCTCCAGAGACACACTGTTGCTCTTCAGCACTTTGGAGAGGTCCCTAACAGCCGACTTTCCCATGGAATACGCCTTTTAATTTCCTGGCTACTGGTACTAAGAGTGTTGACTGTGGAGCCAAGCAAACTAAAGCTGTGTACAGTCTCAATCTCTTCACCATCCATCCTGATGCTGCCAATTGGCCCAGTGGTGAGAATCTTTGTCTTCTTGACATTGAGCCTCAATCCATATTGGAGGCTGCAGTCCTTGACCCTCTTCAGCAAGCGCTTCAGGACCTCCTCAGTTTTAGCAAGCAGGGTTGTGTCATCTGCATAACGCAGATTGTTGATAGAACTTCCACCAATCTTGACCCCCACATTTCTCCTCATAGAGCCCAGCCTCCCATATAATCTGTTGCCCATACAGGTTAAGAAGGTATGGAGATAGGACACATTCTTTGCGTACGCCCTTCCCAATTTTGAACCATGCAATGTTTCCTTGCTCTGTTCTGACGACTGCCTCCTGGTCCAAGTATAGGTTTTGCATTAGCACAATCAAGTGTTCTGGGATTCCCATTCTTCTCAGAGTCAGCCACAGTTTGTTATGTTCTACACAGTCAAACACCTTTGCATAATCAATGAAGCACAGATAGACATTCCTCTGGGACTCCCTACTAGATGCTATACTAAATGTTGTGAGTCAGCCATGGGCAAAAGAATGTTTAACTCAAGAAACTGCATCCCAGCAAAACCTGGCCTTGTTTTAACTGCTGATATTTTATCCTTTGACTCTTTCTACAATTGTAGTAAATCTGATTCCTGTAGTCCACTGGGTGACAGCTATGCATAGAGTTGTTGCTTATGATTTTTTAACAGCTTTTGCATGAGTCAGAGACCTGGACAATAACCAAGTATAGCAGAAGAAGAATTGATGCCTTTGAGTTGTGGTGCTGGAGAAGAGTATTGGACATACTTGTACTGCCAAGAGAACTAACATTTTCTTTCCTGGAGAGGGTGAAACCAAGTTTCTCCTTGGAGGCAAGGATTTTGAGACTCTATCTGGCAAACTACGGGCATGTAGTCAAGAGGGACCAGTCTTTGGAGAAGGATACCATGATTGAAAGGATCAAAAGACAGCACAGGAGAGGAAGAACTTGAATGAGATAAATTGCCTGGAGTAATGAATATAGATGTGTCAAAGACAGTGAGGTTGGCTCAAGATAGAGCAAGATTCAGAGCTGTTCTGCATAGGCTTGCTTCAAGTTGTAGTCTGCTCGATGGCCCCTGAAAACAACAACAAATTATTCATTTTACAAAATTCTATTATTTGATTCCCAGCCTCCTTTCTGTCACCAAGTACCTATTTTCCAACTGTTGAGTGTGCAGTCAAGTTGAAACCGACTCATAGGTGACCCTCCAGCAGGTTTTCAGAGGCAAAAGATCGTACAGGAGGAGATTGCCCATTTTTCTTCCACAGAGAAGTTGGTGTATTTGAACTGCATACCTTTAGGATTGCAGCACAGTTTCTTACCACTGGACCACAACACTTTCTATTGTCCAATAACTGGTCCTTTTTGGTTTTTTGTTTGTTTGTTTCCAACATTAACATTTAATTGCCAAATAACATTAATGCATCTTGAGTGTATGCTCAATCTATTTCAGACTTCAAAAGTTGATAGAAGTCTTCAATTTCATCATCTTTTATAAGTTGGTGTGTATATTTTAATAATACTGGTAATAAAAAGTCTTCCTTGTATGCTTATAGATAATATCCTAAGATTCATAGCATTATACTTCAGGATAGAGCTTAAACTGTTCTTTAATACTATGAATGTAGCACTATTCTTCCTCAATTTGTCATTCCCAGCATAATAGATCATAAGATCGTCTGATTTAAAGTTACCAGTCTGTCTCAGCTCATCAATTCCTAGGATGATGAACATTATGCATTACATTTAATTTTTTACAACTTCCAGGGCCCTACATTCATACTTCATTCCATCTTTCAGTTATTAATAGATGTTTGCAGCCATTTCTCCTCATTACTGTCTATATTCCAATCTGAGAGCTTCTCCTGCAGATGACACAACTTTGCTCACTAAAAGTGAGAAGGACTTGAAGCACTTGTGACAAAACGTCAGGGACTACAGTCATCAATTTGGATTACACCTCAACGGCAAGAATATAAAAGTCTTCACTATTGAGCCAATAGGAAACATCATGATAGATGGAGTGGGGGGAAGGAATGAAGTGATCAATGATTTAATATTATCTACATTCAACACCCTTGGTACTGCTGTCAAGAAATAAAGAGATGTATTGTGGTGGGAAAATCTTCAATCAAGGACCTCTCCAAAGAACTGACAGGTAATGATTCCACTCTAAAGGGTAAGGTGTGTCTGATTCAAGCTGTGGTCTTCTCAATGGCTTTCTAATCATATAAAACCTGGAAAAATGGCTAAGAATGACAAAAAAAAGAACAGCACATAATGCCAACAACAACTTTCAGAACTATATCTAAGAATGTTCTTCTGTTATTTATAAGATTTTTGAAGGCCTGCTATTTCAGAAGTAGATGCTTAGTCCTTGCTTCTTTGTTTGCCTTAATATGGAAGCTCTGCTGAAAATTTTCCATCGTAAGTGACCCTACTGGTATTTGAAGTGCCAGTTGTTTAGTTTCCAACCTCTCAATAATGTGGTTTTTTCCTACATCTTCCAAACATATACATTTTTCTTGATCATCTGAGGTGATTAGGGATAAGAGAGATTAAGGTAACATTTGATTACCTTTAGAATTTTGGAATTTTTCAGTTTAAATGTTGAAAAGACCAGGGTAACACTGAATAGATTTTATAGCTATCCTTGGCTAAGAGAAGCTGAGCTTAGAAGAATAATTTTATATCAGATACAATACAACACAAAGCCTTTAAGATTTTGCCTCAATCCCCAGGGCTTTGGGTTGTAATCATGTTTCCTCACGACACTTTCAAAGAATTGTCATTTGGCAAAAACTTTTCTTCATACCAAAGACCTCTAAGAAATACGAATGAATAATTGTTCACAGTAATAAAATACCACCTAAAAACACTGTAAAATACAGCTCAGTGTTAAACGTCATTCCTTGTAGAATAGAACCTCTTTCTAATCTCTTTATCTCCTGCTAGAATAGAAGTAGACAACACTCATACACAACCTTTACTCATGGTCAACATTTTTCCAATCCATGAACTTGATTTTTAAAAATTAGATGAGCCAAAATTCTAGATCAATCTTGTTATCTCTTGAACACTAAGTAAGATGAGTTTTTAATAAAAATTTTGTCATGGATTTTTTTTGTGTGTAACATGTTCATTCTGGAGAAGGTTAAACAAGGCTGCTCCTTGGAGGCAAGGTTTCTGAAGCTTCGTCTGATATACTTTAGACATATTGCAAGGAGGGACCAGTACTTGAAGAGGGACATCATGCTTGGAAGGTAGGAGGGACAGTGAAGGAGAGGAAGACCCTTGATGATGTGGATTAATGGGAGTAGGTATGTCCAAGACAATAAGATTGTCACAGGATAGGGCAGAGTTTAGCTCTGTTGTACATAGGGTAGCTATGGGTTGCAGGGAACTCGATGACACACCACCACCACCACAACAACATGGGGGGGAAAACATGTTCACAACAATGAAACAAAAAATAAAAGCAGCAATTCATTTCTTTAATAGACTGGATGCCTTTGGAATAGTGCAATTTTTTCTGATCCATCAGAAGTCAGAAGTTGGCATATTTGATGGGATGCTTCTGGCTAAGTAATACCATTCAGATTTTACTGCACGGCTTATTTGAAGTCTCATAGCTCATCAAAAATCAGTAGTACTTAGGCACAAGATTACATAGAAGGAATATTACTTAGGTGCAACTTCAAAGGGGGAAAAGTTATGCAGATTGGGCCATAAAAAGGGTTACATCATTTTTTCTACTTTCTCATCATGTAGAAGGAGAAACAGAAAATGATCAAATTGCTAGAATTAAAGTGTCAGAGAACTAAATCGTCTGACGTGAATGCAAAATCTCTTCCAATTCAGTTAAATGATTGCAAAGAATACACTCATTATATACCAGCTCTTTGAGGCACAGTCTATGTTGTCACTTTACCTTGACTTTCTGAACTTTTTCAACATGGAATAAATAGCAAAGAAGCTATGGCTTTTGACTCCTCCCATTTTAAAGAATCTCCCATTTCATGAAATTTTGCCTTTAAGCCACACCTTCCATCTTTGCTTTCTTCTTTCTAACATAAAATCCTATAGAGATTATATTCCTTTACTATTAAATCATCAAAACTCTTGTGGGTTGTGTTTGTTTTGTGGTTTTTATTTTAAATCCCATTTTCAAGTCTTAAGATTTTTTTTCTTGGTTGAAACACAGTGAAACTTGCTTAGAATAGGACAAGATTCAGGGATATTGTGCATAGGGTCGCTATTTTGTTGCTATGTGCCCATGAGTCATTTCTGACTCGTAGTGAACCTATCTACAATTATTCTGAATCCTGCTCTATCCTGAGCCAAATGCACTGTCTCTGACACACCCATCTATATTATCCCACTTACTGTGTTAATTCATCACATCCAGTGTCTTCCTCTCCTGCACTTTCTTTCCATCCTTCCAAGCATGATGTCCTTCTCCAAGGACTAGTCCCTCCTGGCCACATACCTAAAGTATGTGAGACAGAGCTTCAAAATCCTTGCCTTCAAGGATCAGCTTGGTCTTACCATCTCCAGGACAGATCTAATTGTATTTTTGGCAGTCCAGGGTATGTTCTAGACTCTTTTCCAGCACCACAACTCAGAGGTATGAATTCTTCTTCTGCCAGCGTTGATTATTGCCCAGCTTTCTGATGCTTAACAAGTAATTGCAAAGACCATGACCTGAGGACCTGTATCAAGTTAAACTTAGTCTCTAGACTGACAGTATTGCTCTTCAGCAATCTGGAGAGGTCCCTGATAGCAGATTTTCCTAGTGAAATTCATCTTCTTTTGATTTCCTGAGTGCTGGTGCCAAGAGTGTTGATGTGGCATCGAACAAGCTGAAATTAGGGGATAGGGATGGGGGAGAAACCAACACCCAGTTAGGAACACTAGCAATGGGTAAGTATTTTCCATTTGCTTGTCTGAGTAAAATACTTGTGTGTCAGGTATTGCTTTAAAGCTGAGCATCCCAATCTAGGCAGGCTAGAGAGGAGGCTGGGCCATACACTTGCAAAATAGCGGGCCTTTGAAAACCCAATGCATAGTTAAGCACACTTAGATTAGAGTAGTGATAGGGCACATAAGACTGGACCCTCTGGCTGGCAAACAGGGTCGTTTTGAGTCATAGTCAACTTGAAGGCACATAACACCAACTCCCATTGTCCCAGATACTGTATCAATCCATCTCATCGAGGGCTTTTCTCTCCTGCGCTGTTTCTCCACCCTTCTGAGCATGATGTCCTAAAAGGACGCGCGCGCGCGCACACGCACACACACACACACACACACACACACACACACACACACGTCTTTCTGTTTATATATTGAAAATTACACTTCTTGATCTTTTACAGCAAGCCCTTCAAGTCTTCTTCGGTTTCATCAAGCAACCTTGTGTCTTCTACAAAATGTAGGTTGTTGATGAGTCTTCCTCCAATCTTGATACCTCATAAAACTCTTTCTCCCAAATGATCTGCCCTGCATATAGATTGAAAATTTATGGAGACAGGATGCATCCCTGACCCAATCCTTTCCTGATTTTGAACAATGCTGTGTTTCCTTGCTCTTTTCTGAGGACTGCTTCCTAGGCTGAGTATAGGTTTCATGTGAGCAAAATCAAGTGTTCTGCGGTTCCCATTCTCAAGGTTAGCCACAGTTTGTTGTGATCCACACAAACACAGATAGACATTCTCCAGGTACTCTTTGCTTTCTGCCAGGATGAATATGACATCGAATATAATTAATGATTAATGTCTTTAGTGCCATGACATCTTCTAAGGCCAGCATGTATTTCTGGTAGCTCTTTGTCAATGTGACAGTTCCAGTCATTTTTTATAATTTTTAGCAGGATTTTGTCTTTGAGAATTGATGCCTTTGAGCTGTGGTGCTGGAGAAGAGTATTGAATATACTACGGGCTGCTATGAAAACAAACAGGTTCATACTAGAGAGGGTGAAACCAGGCTGTCTTTGGAAGCAAGGATTCTGAGCTCCATCTGACCTGCTTTAGATATGTTGTAAACTTGGACCAGCCCTTGGAGAGGGACGTCATGCTTGGGAGGGTGGAGGGATAGCACAAGAGAGGAAGACCCTCAATGAAATGGATTGACTCAGTGACTGGGGTAATGTGGGTATTTGTGTCAGAGACAATAACATTGGCATAGGATAAACAGCGTTTAGGGCTGTTGTACATAGGGTTTCTATGAGTTTCAGATGATTTGATGGCACACAAGCAACCAGAAGATGATGAAAATATGTTGTCAGAGATCTTTCAAAAGTCCTGGAGAGTCATGTTGTCAGTTTAAAGAGTAAGGTACATCTGATACAAGCCACAAAATTCTTTCCAATCACCTACTTTGCATCTGATAATTGCTAGACAATGACAAAGATGGCAGGAGAAGAATTGATGCATTTGTGCTATGGTGGGAAAAGTGTTAAATATCCCATAAATTCTCCAAAGAACAAGCATATTACCTTAGAGAAAGTTCAACAGTAGATTCTTTGAGGGCAAAGATGCTGAAGCTTTGTATCACACATTTTGGTTATGTTGTTCTTGTTGGTTGTTGTTGTTGCTATGTGCCATCGAATCACTTGCGACTCATAGCTACCCCATATACAAGAGCCCTAAATGCCGTTCTATCCTGTGACAACCTCACCGTCTCAAACACACTCATTCCCACCACTCCACTCACAGAATCGATCCATCTCATCGAGGGTCTTCCTCTCCTTCACTGCCCCTCCACCCTCCCAAACATGATGTCCCTCTCCAAGTCCCTCCTTGCAACATGCCCAAAGTATGTCAGACAAAGATTCAGAATCCTAGCCTCCAAGAAGCATTCTGGCTTCACCTTCTCCAGGACAAACCTATTTGTTCTCCTAGGAGTCCATGGTATATTCAACATTCTTCTCCAGCACCACAGCTCAAAGGTATCAATTCTCTTTCTATCATCCCTAGTCACTGTCCAACTCTCCGATGCATAGCTCATAATTGCAAAGACTATAGCCCAGATCAGGCGCACCTTAGTCTCCAGCCTGATGTCATTGCTCTTCAGTACTCCTGAGAGGTCCCTCACAGCTGACTTTCCCAGTGCAATTCATTTCTTGATTTCCTGGCTGCTGTTACGAAGAGTGTTGACTGTGGAGCCAAGTAAACTAAAACAGCTAACTATCTCAATCTCTTCACCATCCATACTGATGCTGCCAATTGACCCAGTGGTGAGAATCTTTGTTTTTTTGCTGTTCAGTGTCAATCCATATTGAAGACTGCAGTCCTTGACCTTCTGCAGCAAGTGCTTCAGGTTGTCCTCAGTTTCAGCAGCAGGATTGTGTCATCTGCATAATGCAGGTTATTGATGACTCTTCCACCAATCCTGATGCCACATTCCTCCTCGTACAGCCTGGCGTCTCAGATGATCTGTTCTACACACAGATTGAAAAGGTATGGAGGCAAAATACTTCCCTGACAGACTCTCTTCTTAATTTTGAACCATGTAGGGTCTCCTTGCTCTATTTTGTTGACTGTGTTTTGGTCCAAGTATAAGTTTCGCATCAGCATAATCAAATGTTCTTGGATTCCCATTCTTCTCAGAGTCAGCCATACTTTGTTGTGATCCACACAGTCAAAAGCCTTTGCATAGTCAATGAAGCACAGATAGACGTTTCTCTGGTATTCTCTGCTTTCTGCCAGAATATGTTGTTAGAAGAGGCTATTGGAAAAGGGCATCATGTTTAGAAAGGTAGAGGATCAGTGAATGAGAAAAGATTCCCATCAAGATGGATGATATAGTCTCTGTGGCAATGAACTGAAACCTTTTGAGGATGATAATGGTGGTGCAGGGTAGGACAGAGTTCAAATATGTTGTTCAAAGGGTCACTATAGGTTGTATTGGACCTGTAGGCAATGAACAAAAATTACAAGAGTAAAATATAATAATATCTGACTTGAACTTTATCTTTCATAATTCTTTTGCTATTGACAATTTCAGCTTAATCAGGTCCAGAAGCAATACTCTTGACACAAGCAATCAGGAACTCAAAAGATGAACTGCATTAGGAAGTTTACCAAAATGTCAGAAACCTCTCCAAAAATGCTAAAGAGCGATGATGTCACCTGATTCAAGCCATGGTCTTCACAATTGTTTTGCATCAGAGAGCTGGACAGTGACTGAGGATAATAGGAGAAGAATCGATGCCTGTGCGTAGTCATGCTGAAGAAGGGCTTTGAACATAACACGGACTGCCAAGAGAACAAACAGGTCTTTCCTAGAGATGGTGAAACCAGCATGCTCCTTGGAGGCCAGGATTTCAACGCTCCATTGCGGGCAATTCTATGGAACATAACAACAACAACACATGATAGCAACAACTCAAAAGTTTAAATGGGAGCTTTAAGATCGGTAGTTTCTTTAAATTCTTAACTACTCAGAAAAGGAATCTGAGACTAGCTACAGAACTCAAATAGTATATACTTTTTTTAAAAAGTTGCTGTACTGTCCATGTAGAAACTATTGAATTAATGTACTTTTTCTTTTCTGTGTTCTCAAAACCAAGAAAATAAATATTATATTAAAAATAAGTTTATAATGTGTCTAATACTGCTCCTTCCACTTAACATGTACCTAACTAATGTGTGATTCTATCTTCTGTAATAAAGCTGAAGGGAAGAAGAAAGACAAATATAACAGGTAACCAGTCATTGAGAGCAGCAACTTCAGTTAAACAAGTACAGTTTCTTCATTGTGGTTGTTGCTCTGTGTCATGGAGTCAATTACAACTTAGAGTGATCCTTCGAACAACAGCTTTGAGACCTGTCCTATCCTGAGCCAAACTCACCATCTCTGACACACCTGTCCCCATTGCCAGAGTCTCTGTGTCAACCCATCTCATCCAGGATCTTCCTCTCCGGCGCTGTCCCTCTACCCTACCAAGAATGATATCCTTCTCCAAGGACTTCCCCCGTCCTTCCCACCCAGGCAAC
>NW_006399785.1:14705324-14712031 GCF_000299155.1 Elephantulus edwardii | reverse complement strand
TTTCCCAATGCCTTCAATGCAGTTTTCACTTCCTCCTTCATTATCATTGGCTCCTGTTCTTATGGTACATCCTGAAATTTTTCAGTGTCAGTCAGTTCTTTCTGTCACAGTGATTCTGTGTATTTGCTGCATCTTCTTTTGATCCTTTCTGGGCCACTCAGTATATTTCCCATGGAATTTTTCACTATTGTGACATGAGGCTTAAATTTTATTTTTTTTCTCTCTCTGAAAAATGTATAGTGAGTTCTTCCCATTTTACTCTCCAATTCCAGCCCTCTACGCATTTCATTATAATACTTTGCTTTGCTTTCCTGAGCTGCCATTTGAAATGTTCTGTTCATCTCTTTTACTGCGGCATGTTTTCCTTTTGTTTTGGCTTCTAAATGTCTCAGTGCAATCTTTAGAGTCTTTTTTTACTTCCATTTCAGGGTTTTTTTTTAATTTCTCTTCAGTTTTTGTAATGACTTTTTGCTTTCTTCATGGAAGATATCCTCCCCCAACTCATCCAGTCTTTGATCATTGATATTCACTGCCTCAAACCAATTCTTAAGATGAAAATTCAGATGGAATTGATTCAAGATCGTATCTTGGTTCCTGTGAACATATTTTCACTTCCTTCTGCCTCAATTTGAACTTGTATATGGGTAATGGATGGTGTCATCCACATTCCACCCTGGCATAGTTTTGACTGCCAGTATTGAGTTTCTCCAATAATTTCTTCCACAAATGTAGTCAATCTGGTTTCTATGCAACCTATCAGGTGAGATCCACATGTAAAGCCATCGTTTGTGTCTTTTTAAAAAAGGTATTTGTAATGTATGAATTATTGTAAATATAAAATTCAATCGTTGCATTTCTAGCCTATTTCTGTATTTTCCAACTATCAAGATTTACAATCTTGAAAATTCAGTGAAGGTTTGCTATGGGTCAGAATCAACCAGCAGGAAGAAATACAGCCTGAGTAAAGGCTGCTCACTGAACCTTTAGTGCTTTGGACTTGCCTGCCATTCCTCGGGAGAAACACAAGGAGGCCTATTTTGATACAGATCATAGTCTTGGAACAGGGGGTCCTCCCTCGTCTTTCTGAAGGGTCTCTGTGAATCAGTGTAAGTTTGGTTTTCTAGAGTTTTTTCTATTTTTCAAATTATACCTTAATTTTATAATTATCACAAATGTATATTGAATTCATCTCTGTTATGTGGTGTAGATTTACTGAGACAGTCATTTCTTTGCTCATTTTCATTGTTCTAGTTAATAATTTAATCTACTTACAGAAACTAATGATTGGAATGTAGAATGTGAGCAGCATGAATGTAGGAAAACGAGACATTGTTAAGAAAGAAATGGAACACATAAATATTAAAGTATTAGGTATTTCCAAAAAGAGATGGGTTGTCATGGGACATTTTTAATCAGACGATCATATGATCTACCGTGCTAGAGATGAAAAGGAAAGAAAAATGGATAATTTTCATAGTTAAAAGGGGCATTTCTAGATTCATCTTGAAATACAGTGTTGTGAGTGATAGGATAATATCCATATGCATACAAGGAAGTTCTGTTAATACCACTATCATTCAAATTTATGCACCAACAATCTGAGCCAAAGAGAAAGAAATAGATGATTTCTACCAATTTTTGCAGTCAGAAACTGTTTAAACATTTAGTTAAGATGTATTAATAATAATGGGTGGCTAGAATGGCAAAATTTGGGATTCAGGAAGAAGGATCAACAGTAGGAAAACATGGACTTGGTGACAGAAATGAGGTTGAGGATAGAATGATAAAATTCTGACAATGAATGATTTATTAATAACAAATACCTTTTCAAAGAAACATAAATGCACACTATACACACAGATTTCACCTGATAGTATGCACAGGAATCAGGCTGATTACATTTGTGGAACAAATCATTGGAAAAGCTCAGTTCCAGTAGTGAAACCTAGGCCAAGTGCTGCTTGGAAAACAGACCATCAGCTACTCATATGCCAGTTCAAATTAAAGCTAAAAAAGGTTAAATCAAATCCACAGGGATCCCAATTTTCACTTGAGGCTGTCCTACCTGAATTTAAAAATCAACTCAGGAACCAGTTTGAGACCTTTAATACTAATTATCAAAGACTGCATGAGCTGTGAAAGGATATAAAGAGTATCATTCACGAAGAATGCTAAAGATCATTACAAAGACAGAAGAAGAAGAAAAGACCAGAATGAGTATCAGTAGAAACTCTGAATATTGCACTAGGGTGCTGAAAAACCAAAGGGAAGAAATCAAGAAGTTAAGGAGCTGAAGATATTTCAAAGGGCAGCACAGGAAGATAAAGCAAAGTGGAAAGAACTGGAGTCAGAAACTCAAAAGAGCCTTACTAGTTTGGCATTTCTTAAGTTGAAGGAACTAAAGAACAAATTCAAGCCTCGAGATGCAATACTAAGGATGCTGGGAGTAGAATATCCAGGAAGTATTAAAAGAAGAGGGAAGGAGTATACAGAGTCACTGTACCAAAAAGAATTGGCTGACACAGAAGGATTTCAAGAAACAACATATGATCAAGAGGCAATGGTGATGAAAAAGAAGTTCATGATGCTCTGAAGGACTTGGCAAAAAGTAAAGCCCCTGGATTTAATGGAATATTATTGATATATTTCAACAAATAGATGCTGCCCTGGATGAGCTCAGCACGTTGTACCAAGAAATCTGGAGGACCACTACCTGGCCAACACGCTGGAAGAGATCCATGTTTATTCCCATTCCAAAAAGTGAGGCTACAGAGTGTGGAAATTATCGTGCAAGATCACTCATATCACACATAAGCAAAAACCTGCTGAATACTATCTAGAAATGATGGGAACAGTAAATTGACAGAGAAATACTAGGAATACAAGCTGAGTTTAGAAAAGACCATGACACTACAGACATTATCACCAACGTCAGATGGATCTTGGTTGAGAGCAAAAGGTACCAGAGGGCTATTTATCTGTGTTTCATTGACTATGCAATGGCATTTGACTGAGTAGATCATAACAAATTGTGGCTAACCTTGAGGAAAATGAGAACCCCAGAGTACTTGATTATGCTTATGTGAAACTTCCTCAGAACAGAGCAGGGAAACACTGCATGGTTCAAAATCAGGAAGGGAGTGATTCAGGGATATATTCTGTCTCCATACCTTTTCAATCTATAGGCAGAACAGATATTTGGGAGGCTGGGCTTAACGAGGAGGAATGTGGCATCAGGATTGGAGGAAAACTCATCAATAACCTACGTTATGCAGATGACACAACCTTGCATGCTGAAACTGATGAGGACCTGTAGCACTTGCTGCAGATCGTCTCAGACTTTAGTCTTCAATATGGATTGAAGCTCAACATCAAGAAGACAAAGATTCTCACCACTGGGCCAATGGCAGCACTATGAAGAATAGAGAAGATATTGAGGATGTTAACAGTTACAGCTTGCTCAGCTCCGCAATTAGCATCTTTTTTGGCACCAGAAATGAGGAAATGAAAAGACAAATTGCATTAGGTAAATCTGCTATCAGCGGACTGAGAAGCAAAGATATTATTTAGAGACTAAGGTGCACCTAATCCTGTTCATGGTCTTCACAGTTCTTGCTATGCATTAGAGAGCTGGATAATGACTAAGGAGGACAGAAGAACTGATGCCTTTGAGTTTTGGTGCTATAAAAAAGTCTTGAACATATAATGAAACATACCAACAACAACAATAACAACTTACCATCTAGATTTTGAACTTCAATATTGCAGCAATAACTTCTGGCAGTTCACGAGGATAAAGTATTATAACGGAATGGGTAGAGAGCTAGAATTGAAGATTAAAAAGGTAAAAATTCTCTACATTTCTCAAGCTGAGAGAAATGAAACAAAAATTTAACTTCCCTCCCCCTTTTTAAAAATTTTATTCTGATTTAGTTAACAACGTTTTCACACAAAATCCTTCACATTTCCTTCACCCTACCCAACCATTGAATTGTGCAACCCTATAATTAACACCCTACCCCTCCATTCACAACCCTCTATTTCCACCCTTTCCTCCTCTGCCTTTGATCCTCATACTCATTCTACAATGATGGTTTTATACAATATTTGTCCTTATAGGACTGAGTTAGTTTACACAGCATAATGTTCTCCAGTCCCTCCCAAGTTAGGTAGTAATTAACAAAACAATTGCTCCTGTGTGTTGCATAGTATTTCATTGTATGAATGTACCACAACTTCTCAGTCCATTTGTTTGTGGTTGGACATCTGGGCTGTTCCAATGTTTTTGAGATGATGAAAAGTGCTGCTATGAACGTTAGTATACTAGGTTCCATTTGAGGCTCAGTTCTTATTTTCTTGGGGTATATTCCAAGAAATGTAATAGCTGAGTTACATGGAATTTCTATGTTCAGCTTTTTGAGGAAGCACCAACCTGCCTTCCAGAGTGGTTGTACCATTGTACAATCCCACTAACAATGTAAAAGAGTTCCTATCTCACCACATCCTCTCCAGCATTTATTACTTGCTGTCCTGTTAAACTTTGCCACTGCTTCTGGAGTGAGATAGTATCTCACTGTGGTTTTGATTTGTAACTCTCTTATTGCCAGTGATTTGGAGCATTTCTTCATATGTCTATTGGTCATTTGAATATCTTCTTCTGTGAAAATTCTTTCCATATCTTTTGCCCATTTTGTAATTGGGTTACCAGTAGTTTTCTTGTGGGGGCCCAGGAGTATTCTATAGACTTTCATTATGAGTCTCTTGTCTGAGATGGTGAGTCACAATATTGAAAGATACTATGGGCAATATATTGAATGACCCAGAAAACATCAAAAGAAGATGCAGGGGATACACAGAATCACTTTAACAGAAAGAACATATTGACACTGAAAAAATTCAGGAAGTACCATTAGAACAGGAGCCAACGGTAATGAAAGAGGAAGTGAAAGCTTCATTGAAGGCGTTGGCAAAAAGGAAGGCCCCAGGAATCGACAGGCTACCAATTGACTTGTTTCAATTAACAGATGCAGCCTTGGATGTGCTCACCAGTCTATGCCAGGAAATTTGGAGGACAGCCGTCTGGCCGATGGATTGCAAGAGGTCCATATTTGTTTCCATTCCCAAGAAAGGTGACCTCACTAAATGTAGAATCTATCAAACAATATCACTGATATCACATACAAACAACATACTGCTAAAGATCATTCAAAAATGGCTGGAACAGTACATAGATATGGGGAGAAAATGTTACATTTAAGTTATTTCAATAAAACAGAAATACTTTATTTGATGACTTGAAAATGTAATTGAATATTTTTTAAATGTT
Source organism: Elephantulus edwardii (assembly GCF_000299155.1). Lineage (NCBI taxonomy): Eukaryota > Metazoa > Chordata > Mammalia > Macroscelidea > Macroscelididae > Elephantulus > Elephantulus edwardii. The sequence goes on along the minus strand of NW_006399785.1, from coordinate 14,706,705 downwards.
ATTTGTGTGTGTGTGTGTGTGTGCGTGCGTGTGTGTGTGTGTGTGTACACTCAAATCAAATCTGACTGGTACATGAGGAGTTTACCCCTCCTTCTCCAGAAGAGCATCTGGTGGATTCAAGCTGCATATCTCTGGGGTGGCAGTGTAGCTTCTTGCCACTAGGCCACGAGAGCTCTCTAATTGAATATTCTTAATGGATGTTACCGTTTATTTTTTAGTAAGAATATTCATCTGATTTTTAATGTAAAGAACTAGTCTCCTGCTTCAAAGCTGCTAAATATATAATATAAAAATGCCTCTCCCAATACCAACATTTATAGTAAAATGACCTTTATATAATCTTGTTGGCTTGTGATTTCCTGTTGTGTACAACTAGTAGAGGCCCTATAAGCAGCCAACCGGAACCTTCTCTATTCAGTGCCATCCTCACCATTCCTGACTTTCTTGAGCCCATTGCTGAAGTCACTGTGTCAAACCATCTCTTTTGAGGTCTTCCTCTCCTTTGCTGACCCTCCTTCTTTCCAAGCAGCGTTTCCCTTTCTAAGGAATAGCCTCACCTAGATGGTGTTGTTGTTGTTGTTGTTATTTGCCGTCAAGCCACTTGCGACTCATAGCGACCCTATGTACAACAGCCCTAAACTGTGCTCTATCCTGTGCTAATCTCATTGCCTCTGACACACCCATCCCGAGTATTCCAGTCAGTGAATCAATCCACCTCATAGAGGGTCTTCCCCTCCTGCCCTGTCCCTCCACTCTATATATGTTTGAAATATGTGAGACAAAGATTTGCCATTTTTTGCCTCTGAGTAGCATTCTGGATGCACTTCTTCCAGGACATGTCTGTTTGTTTGGCAGTCCATGGGGTGTTCAGTACTCTTCTCCATACATGAAGGTAGCAGTTTGGGTGGCTTGTTGTTGTTGTTGCTGCCTTGTTAAATCTACTTGAGTACCAAGAACTCATGTTTACCTCTAGACTAAAGAGAAGAAATAGAAAGACAAGTAGGAAAACGAATTCTGTTTGGAAGACTCTGTCATATAGAAATAGTTTGCATTTGTACTATGTGAGGAAAAAATATGAGTTAATTCATTTGTTCTCATCTAGGATGATGTACCTAGTCATTAAGGTCATATGTGGAAATTCTAGACAATATGGATTACCTACTCCTTTGGCTCAACAAGCTCCCAAATACGATGTATCTGAGGGCCGGACAATTCGTAAGGATGACAGCAGAAGGATTGATGATTTTAAGTTGTGATGTTGGAGAAACTAGCAAATATTTCCTAGAATAAAATCAAAAGAACAAACTGTTATTCCTGCTTGGGACATCATGCTTGCAAAAAATAAGACAACCCTGCCCCCATGAGATATATAGACTTATTG
>NW_006399785.1:14702182-14704894 GCF_000299155.1 Elephantulus edwardii | reverse complement strand
TGTTTTAATCGGGAAGCTCCACCAAACACTGTCCACCATGGGTAACCGTTATCACATTGGATGAATTAGTGTCACAGTGTTCAGCTTCACAGCAATCACAAGTTACCTCTGTAGAGCAAGTGAACAGACCAGGGCTATACGGCCTAGAAGGGTGTTTGGAAAAAAAAAACAATTAAAAATCTAATTTAAGAACCAGAACATGGTTCAAACTCCATGAGCTCCATCGTTCCAAACTCCTCCATAATCATGCATTCTAGCTGGCTCTCACCACCCCAAAATGCCCATCTAAGAGCATTCCATTGAGTGCTATTCCACGCTAGCACTCACAAATGGATACTAACAAGTAGAAGTGACAGTATATTCTTTGACAAAGGCACTATTTGTAGTTGTGTGTGTTGCATACTCATACTATATAGTAATTTCTCACTATAATCCTGTCAGTTTTATGAGTAGATCTCTCTGTTCCAGAGTTTTCAATGACTGCTCTTTTAAGAATCATATTGCTAAATCTTTCTTCTAAGGTGCTTATTGCTAGACTTGAATTTGAAGTTGTTGCTTAGCAGCTAAGCCTTTTAACCATTTGTAGCCCTCAAGTATAAAGGAAGTGCTTCGAAAGAGACAGGTTGAAAATAGAGGCAACTATTGGGTAACACTGAAGACCAGTCCTACAGGTAAGAGAGTGAGTGAGGAGGAAACTCTGAGAAGAGAACTTGTTTTCAGAAATGACTTTGGAGTATGAATCTCTTAAAGCGACAGCTTCATAGTTCTGTATGGTTAAGGTTTCAGATAAGAGAAATTCCCTAAGTTTTCATTAAACTAACACACATGCATGCATACACCATACCTCACTCTGTAAAGTGCACAACACTGCCCGCTCTGGGAACAGATTACATTGTGCTGTGTGAGTAGCCCAAGAAATGGATTCTATTTTCTATCCATGTGCCCCACCTTGAATGGAACATAAATTTGCCTGTGAAACTTTGCCCAAAGTCCATCACCTCCAACAATAAACCCTTGGAAACCACTTTACTCAGCAGATTCTCTGCTTCACCATTTATTGGGAGCAATCAGATTTGCAAGCTGATTTACCAGGTCATTAAGGTAATGTTTAAAATTGCTAAGCAGTGCCTATCACTTGCCTTCTCTGAGTGAAAAGCAATCCGCCTTGATTTTTTTTCCAAGATTGGATCTTGAAAATATTTATTCTGGTCATTAGAGACCCTAGGTGTATCAGCTCTTATTCTCAGGACAATAGACCAGGTGCGCCTCGGTCCTGTCCCACGTCACACTCAACACTCAAATACAATGCTGTTAAGTCGGAACCAACCCATAACTGATGCTGCTTTGGATTTCAAGGTTATAAACTGCACATGAAGAGTTTGTTCTTCTTTCCCCCTGAGAAGCCACTGGTGGATGTGTACTGTCCAAGAGGTTAGATCCTTGAGTCAACAGCACAACTCCCTATGGACTACGCCATGAGAAGACCCTTGTCCAGCACTTGTTGTTAGGTGCCATCAAGTCAACTACGATGCTTAGAAAGCTTATGAACAACAGATCTGAACCTTGTCCCGCCCTGTACCATCCTCACAAGCTCTGTCATGTTCAAGTCCACTGTAATAGTCACCATGTCAATTCATGGCATTGACGCCTTCCCCTTTTTTGCTGACCCTCTACATTCCCATCTGGCATTTGACAATCTATACTTATAGTCATATAGAGACAATCTCTATTTAATCTGTATGCTGAGCAAATTATTTAAGAAGCTGGATTCTGTGAAGATGAATGTGACATCAGAAGTGAAGGAAGGCTCATTAATAATCTTCAGTTTGCAGGAGCAGTGATGTTAGTTTGAGGACTAAGAGACAGCTTATTTAGGCCATGGTCTTTTCAATATCTCACTATGCTGTTAAGAGCTACACACTAAATAAGGATAAAAAGAAAAGAAGAATTGATGCCGTTAAACCATAGTGTTGGAGAAGAGCACTAAATATCTTGTAGACTGACAAAAGAACAAGCAGATATGTCTTAGAGAAGGTGCATCCAGAGTGCTGTTTGGAGACAAAGATGATAAAAGTTCACCCCACATGATTTGGGCATGCTGTTAGGAGATGCTCGTCATTGGAAGGGGACATCATGCTTGAGAAGGTAGAAGAGTGAGGAAAGAAAGGAAGATCCTCAACCAGATAGATTGGCATAGTGACTGCAGCAATTGGTTTAAGTCTGTCAGACTTTATGAGGATGGCACAGGATAGGGCAGGGTTCAAATCAATTGTTTATATGGTGACTATGAGTCATCCTCGATTCGACAGCACTTAACAACAGCATGCAGATGACACAACCCAGCCTTCTCAAAGTGGAGAACTTGAAGCACTTGCTGGAGAAGGTCAAACACTGTAGATTTCAATATGTATTACAGCTCAATGTTAATGAAACAAAAATCCTTGTCACTAGACCAAGAGGCAACGTCATGATAGATGAAGAAAAATGGGAACTGTCAATGACTTCATTTTACTTGGATCCACAGTCACTACATTTGATATCAGCAGCCAGGAGATCGGGAGACGTATTGCACTGGGAAGGTCTGAAATTAGGGACGTCCGCAAATGACTATCAGCGATGTTAGTTTGAGGACTAAGGTAAACTTTATTTAAGCCATGGTCTTTTCTTTTAGGTTTCCTTTTGAGGTCTTGAGAATATTTTTAAAATTTCTTT
>NW_006399785.1:14693356-14701899 GCF_000299155.1 Elephantulus edwardii | reverse complement strand
TCTGTCTCTCTCATCTGTTTCAATGCAGTATACATTATGTATCCCGTCTTTCTCAGTCTTCCCCCAGTCCTGATGTCAGTCTTGTTTTATAACAGTGGCATTGTGCAGTATTTGTCCTTTTGTGACTGAGATTTTTCACTCAGCATAATGTCCTGCAGGGTCACCCATTTTGAATAATATTTCATGAGTTCCTTGTTATTCAGTGCAGCATAGTATCCCACTGTGTGAATATACCACAGCTTCTCTAGCTGTTTGCCTGTTGATGGGCACTTAGATTGTTTCCAACACTTTGCTATTGTCAACAAAGCCGCAATAAACATGGGTGTGCATATCTGCTTGGTTGTTGGTTATGGTTTCTTTAGGGTGTATTCACAGTAGTGGAATTGCTGGGTCAAGTGGTATTTCTATTTGTAACTTTTTGAGAAAGCACCATACTGCCTTCCATAAGTGGTTGCACCATTTTACATTCCCACCAACAGTGAGTAAGGGTTCCAGTTTCTCCACAAACTTGCCAGCATTTGTTGTTTGCGGTTCTGTAAAATTTTGCTATTCTTACTGGGGTGAGACGATATCTCATAGTTGTTTTGATTTGCATCTTTTTAATCACTTACTCTGCATCTGAGAACTGGACAGTAAATGAAGATGACAAAAGAGGAATTGAGCCCTTTATTGTGGCATTGGGGAAGGGTACTGAACATCCCTTGGACTGTGTGGAGATTGTGCGGATGGCACAGGATAGAACAGGGTTCAGAGCTATAGTTCATAGAGTCTCTGTGATCTATATTGGGCCTGACGACACTCAACAACAACAACTACACAACTTTCTCAGAGTGATATCTCTTTCTCTAAGATCTGTTTCCTCTTGAAAATAGGTCCAAGATAAGTGTATCAAAGTTGTGCCGTTATTGTCTCTCAGAAGCACTCTGTACTTTTTCCAAGACAGATTTCTTTGTTCTTTAGACCATCCATGGTATTGTCAATTCTCTTCAGCAGCAGCAAATTTAGAGGCATAAATTCCTCTTTGGTCTGTCTTATTCGCTGACTGAATGACTGTAAATGAAAGAGAATTTCTGCTTCCATGATATTCATATTCATCTATTATTGGACACAATTTAAGGTACTCCTGAGTAGTGTCAATTTGGTATATATATAATTTTTTTTTAAATTTCAATGAACATCTACAGAGATTTTGGAATTCCATTCATTCATTGTTGCACTTTTCTCCGTGCCCACCCCCACCACCCCCATTCACTCCTCTCCTTGAAAAGCAAAATAAAAACTCCTTCATGCTCAAGTGCTAAAAGAAGGACTAGAGATTTAAGCTCACCCCAAGACATCTGAACAAAAAAACATGGCAATCTAATTCCAAAATGTCACACATTGAAAGTGTAGTAAGGCGCATTTCTCCTCTGACACACACAAGTGGAGGCTGACTCAATTAGCAGCTGGTCCTAGTAATGTACGTCCAGCTTACTCCTTCCTCCAGGAACACAGCAGTGAGGGCGTGCATTGTGCTGGGAAAGCAGGTAGTGAACAATTACTGGTATAAATATCAAGTAGATGAGAAGGAATAGAAGATAGTAAAGAGCCATTAGCGTAGTAGTGCTGATTGCTGTTTGAGGCATACCGGTCAGAAAAAAAAGGTCAGAAAGAAACTGAGCTCGTTCAGCACAGTGTCTAGGCTATTGCACCAACTCAAAGGCTGCGTCCTGCTGGCGTTTTGAATCTACCAGTATCTCCACAAGAGAAAGATGAGAAGTCTCCTCACATGCAATTTAGAGTCTCAGAAACCCAGTCAAGTAGGAGCTGTAACTCGGTTCCAACCAGACAGCAATGAGAGTGATGAGGCCAGAAAGATCTAGCTTCTGATGTGCTATTGAGACAGAGACCTGGGTAAAAGCGAATGCATGTCTCATGATTAGACCTGTGGTAAGAATATTCAAGACAAAGAAAAGTTTAAGTACCTCAAAAATTGTGTTGGAGGGTGCTCAGTCACCTTTGCTCCAAGTAGAAACTTGGTTTCACCCTCTCCAAGACAGACCTATTTGGTTTCTTGGCAGTCCATGGTATGTTCAAGACTTTCCTCCAGCACCACAATTCAAAGACATCGAATCTTTTTCTATTCTTCTTAGTCATTATCTAGCTCTCAGATGCATAGCAAGTAATTTCAAAGACGCTGACCTGACTGATATTTTATGTAAAGGAGAAGAGACATACAGAGATAGTTATGGCAAAGGGAATATGTGTTTACAAGGGAAGGATCTTTTGAGCCTATCCCAATCTGGGGGAAGCACAAATCCATCTTGCCCTAGAGACTTCAGAAGGAGCATGACCTGGATGATGTGTTGATCTGAACTTCTAGTCTCTAGACTTTTGAGACAATAAAGTTCTATTCATGTATGTTATCCCATCGTATTTTATTACAATATTCTAAGGAAACCTATGTACTGCTGCAGGAATCTTGGCAGTGGTGTGAATTTTCATTACCAATTAGTTGTTGTTGTTAGGTGCCATTGAGTCAGGTACAACTTATAGAGATACTATGAATGACAGATTTGAACCATGTTCGGTCTTAGACCATTCTCACCCTTCCTGACATACTAGAGCTCACTGCAACAGTCACCATGTCAATCCACCTGGTTGAGTGTCTTTCTCTCCTTTGCCAACCCGGCACCCTTCCCAGCATCATGTTCCTCTCCAAGGTACATTCCCTCCTAGCAACATGCACAAAGTAGGTGTGGTGAAGCCTCATCATTCTTGCTTCCAAAGAGTACTCCAGCTGCACCTTCTCCAAGACACATCATCCATTTGTTCTCTTGGCCATCCATGGATGTTCAGTGCTCTTCTCCAACACCACAGCTCAAAAGCATCAATTCTTTTTCTGTCATCTTGATTCATTGTCCAGCTCTCAGATGCATCACAAGTGATAAGAAAGATTATGGCCTAAATCAGACATACTGTACAACTTCGTATTAAATACTTAAATTGGTTATTAATTTAGTACTGCTTAGTACTAAATACTAAATTTGACTGGGAAAACGGAATATAATCACTAATGTCAGATGGATCTTTGCTAAAGCAGAACACCAGAGAGATACTTACCTGGGTTATACTGATGACCAAAAAGATAGAAAAATGCAGATCACAACAATTTATGGACAGCATTGCAGAGCACGGGAGTTCCAAGATGTGCTCACTCAGAAATGGCATTTAGAGCAAAAAGATACCTTGTGCCTGAAAATTGGAAAAAGAAAATAGTCAGGATGTATTCTTTTGGTTATTCTATATATATGCTGAGGAAAGAGTCTCTTAAGCTGAATTACAGGAAGAAGAATGTGCCATCAAGCTTGAACAAGACTCAACATGTGGTATACAGATGACAGACACATCCTTGCTTGTTAAAAATGCAGACTACTGACATGACAATAATACCTAATCACGTATCCTTTTTAAACAGCTCTCTCCCTCATCTGTTGCAATGCAGTATACATCATTCCTCTCCTTCTTTTCTGTCTTCCCTCAGTCCCAGTGTCAGCCCTGTTTCACAATAGTGGCCCTGTGCAATATATGTCCTTTTGTGACTGAGATATTTCACTCAGCATAATGTCCTCTAGGGTCATCCACTTAGCATAATATTTCATTAGTTCCTTGTTTTTCAATGCTGCATTGTATTCCATTGTGTGATTATACCAGAGCTTCTCTCTCCATTCATTTGTTGATGTGCACTTGGGTTGTTTCCAGCTCTTTGCTATTGAGAACAAAACCACAATAAACATGGGTGTGCATATATCTGCTTGGGTAGCGGTTAAGGTTTCTTTAGGGTAAATTCCCAGAAGTGGAATTGCTGGCTCAAATGATATTTCTATTTGCAAACTTTTGAGAAAGCACCTTACAGCTTTCCAAAGTGGTTGCACCATTTTACACTCCCACCAAGAGTGAATAAGCATTCCAGTTTCTCTGCAACCTCGCCAGCAATTGTTGTTTGCTGTTCTAGTAAATTTTGCTGTTCTTACTGGGGTGAGATGATACTTCATAGTTGTTTTGATTTGCATCTTAGAGCTAGGTATTTTGAACATTTCTTCATGTGTTTGTTTGCAATCTGAATGAAGGCTACACGGTGTAGTGGACTTGGGGGGAGGGATTGCATAGCAATCAGAAAGTCTTTCTTTTACTTCTCAAGGAGAAAAGTGAATTTGGGGGGAGGAGGTAGGCAGGAAGAAAAGTGCAACAACAAATGACTGGAAACCCTAAGTCTACGTAAGCTTTCACTAAAATTAATTTTAAAAATCGTGATAGATGGGTGTGGGGGGCGGGGGGCGCAAACCAGCAAAAACCAAATGGCACAATCAAAATTTGAACTCAGGAAGATTGATTCTAGAGAATAGACCCAGTCACTTCATTTTTGCTGTGTAATTTTAAACAAATAATAAATTGTAAAAAAAATGCAGACTACTTTATGCACTTTCAGAAGAAGTCCAACTATTACAGGCTTCAGTATGGGTTCTAGATGAACCTGGGGGGATGGTGGGGATCCTCATTCAGGAACTGAAAATTCGCATTTAATCTACAGTGTCCATGGAATTGAGTGGGACGGAATTAGCAGTAAAGAAATTAAATCACATAGAAGAAAAGTAGAAATTATGAAAAGTGAAATGGAACACATGCTTCCAAGGTGTTACTCCGTTTCACACAAAGTAGTTAGGATTCAAACCTGACTCAGTAGCCACTATGAACAGCTCTTGTATCATGTTATATGATATTTCATACTGTATCATTTCTCATTCTCATCAAGCCAGACCCAACTCCTAGCTGACCCGCCACTGGATTTCAGACACTGGAAACTGCCTAGGTGGAGAATGCCCATCTTTCTCTCATGGAACTGCCAGTGGATTTCAACCACCACAGAGACATTCTCTGAGTTAAATATGAAATTCTCCTGGACTGTGCCCTCAGCGCTTCCTTAATATTATTTAGTTGTTTGTTGTGTGCTGTCGAGTCAGAGCTAACTCTCATAACTGATGAGTCAACTGGTTTTCAGAGACAATAGACCTCATGGGAGGAGATAGCCCATTTTTCTCTTGAAGAGCAGTGAGTAGATTTGAACTGCTTGCCTTCAGGTTGGCAGCATACCTCCTTACTGACTTAGCCACCAGAAGCCTCAGTGTTAGAGAGTTACTGTGGTGATGATTACTATTGTTATGTGATACTGAGTTGGAACTGATGTACAGTTTACTCTCCAGCAGGTTTTCAGAGGCACTAAATCACACAGGAGGAGATTGACCATCTTTCTCCTGGGAAGCCACTGTGGATTTGAACCAATTGCCTTTGATGTGGCAGCTCAATTCCTTAACCACTAGGCAACTATACAGTACGTGGTCCTTTTTATGGTATCTTCTTCACACTCTGAGAGGAATCAATGTGTTGTCTAAACTGTCATTTTTGTCTCCTTGGACATTATCTTTGTGCACATAATAGGCATAAAAGAATATCTGGTAGACGCATAGGTGATAATAACTGCTTTAAATAACTCTTTATGTCAGTGTAAAAAAGTTTTCCAACCACAATTCTAACCTGCTTGACTGACGTCTCCCCAATACCTATCTGGGGATTCAGTGAGTGACCCTACTCTACTCCCTCAGTCTGCCTAATTCCTTCTGTCCATAACATTTTTTGAAGATATTTCAGTTCTGTGATAGCCATTTCAAAGGATTGTTGAAGGGGGGAAAAATCCCTTTCTCACTCTTCAGTGCCAGATGTGATAAAGCCTGAGCATCGCTGGTAAAGGAGGATTGTAAAGATCATCATTGAAGACAAAAGGAGAGTTGCTAAGAGAAGGAAGCTTCGGGGAATTCTCCACATCAGAACAGAGAGCCCAGGCCTCAGCGTCCAGTTGTTTGAGTAGCAAAGAGAGAGAGAGAGAGGTGCCTGTTAGATTCACTCCCACTGCTGAGCTCTGGTCTAGGGAACACGTCAAGGCAGGAGCTGTGTTTCTCATATCTCCCCACAGCCTGCAACACGGAGGCGCTGTGGATCGATCTGTGGTGTTAAAGTGCAGGTGCCCTTTCCGGAGCAGGCTTCTCTATTTAACAAGGCAGGTAATGGGCCTAAATGGGGATGGAATTGAATTGGGTGGTGCGGGTCAGCCAAGGCCTGAATTATACAACTGAAAGGAGAGGCGGCACATTTTTTATTGATCTGGGGCCAATTTTCACCTTACTTCATTTGCTGTTTTAAATCTATGTTCTTGGCTCCAGTGGCTTCCTGTCTAGATAATAGAAAACACTTTCTATAAGTGGTTAATGTGACGTGCTTTCATTTGTGTTTGTGTTTTCAAGAGCCCTTGTAATTTTCACTCTAAGTGTGTATATTTCTATAGATTTACACTATTTAGTTGTTCATTAATGAGATTTCTTTTAAAAACAGTCAGTCATATGCACATATTTGATTGATGTCCTCCTATGTACCTGGGACAATGCTTGCTTTTGGCAAATGCAATTAGTAAAATACTTTCCTGGTCTGAAGAAGCTCTTAGTATAGTATACAATAGTAACATAAATCAAGAGACATTAATGACACAGGTGCTGGGAGAAACTGCTTAACAGTTCAAAATTCACTCACTCTATCATTGTAGACATGGAGGAAGCAATTTACACCTGCCTAATAGTGGATTTTTGGAGGCAGTAATTCATTCACTGAATTAAGGAGAAATAAGGAGACTGCCTGTTCTTCTCCTGTGGAACAGCTAAAAGATTCAAACTGCCTGCCTTTGTCTTCATAGTGCAATTTCTTATCCACTAGACTAAGAACTACAGCCTTTGCTATGGACTGTATCGTAACATCAAGAAAACAATGGTCTTCACCTCAGGACCAACAGACAACACTCCACATTATGATATGGAGAAAGGATGGAAGCTGTCAATGATTTCAACTTTCTTGAATCAACAATCAACAATCAACACCCTTGGTACCATCAGAAGACATAGTACTGTGAGCAAGTCTGCTTTCAGGGATGTCTCCAGAATGCTGAAGAGAAATGATGTAAATTTGAAGTCTACAGTGCACCTGATTCAGGCCACAGACAGAAGAAGAATTGATGCCTTTGAGTTGTGATATTGGAGAAGAGCACGATATCCCATGGACTACAAAAATGCAGCCAGAGTGTTTCTTTGAGGCGAGGAGGTGAATCTTCATCTTTCATACTTTGAACATGTAGCGAGGTGAGGCTATTCCTTGGAAAGAGACATTAACCTTGGAAAGATGGAGGGTCAGAAAATTAGAGGAAGTCCTTCAATGAGAGAGAATGACATTATGACTTCAGCAATGGTTTCTAGTGTGTCATAGATGAAGAGGATGGCACAGGAGAGAACAGTGTTCAGGTCACCTGTTTGTAAGATTAGTATGAGTCATACTCAACTTGATGGTGTTTAACAACAACAACAACAACAAGAACAGACTAACAGTAACCCAGTGGCATAACTTCCAGCATCGCAGCAACTTGTGGTTCATCTCAGTATAGCAATGGATAAACATGTGCTGTGCCCTTAAGAACAAATGATAAACAAGCAAGCATAAACACACTCAATATTTAAAGTAAGCAGCAACATGTAAATCACTCCTCAACACAACAAATGGCAGATAAGTGTTATATCCCTTATAGAAAAACTACAACAAGAAGCAACACACAGATATCATACAGGCCCTGCTCGCTGGCTGGTTCAGACCGTGGCTCCAGCAGAATGGCACAGGCAGGCAGGCTTCCAGGCCACATCCTTGCTGGCTAGCTCTGTGTTGTAGTATTAGAGGATAGCTTTGAGTTGTAGTGTTAGAGAAGAATTCTGAATATCCCATGGGCTGCCAAAAGAACAAACAGATATGTCTTGGAAGAAGTACAGTCAGAGTGCTCCTTGGAGGAAAATATAGTGAAATTTCCTCTGACTTTGTCTGGTTCTATTGTTAATAGGGTACATTATATATTGGAAGATTGTTTAGAATAATCAGGGCATGTTTTGATTGTTGCTTGCCGTTGAGTCGAGTCAGAGTGACCCTGGGAACAAACGATTGAAGCCTTTCTAGAAGATAGGAGCAGTCTAAATACCCATCAACAGATGAATAGATGGCTAATGTGATGAATACAGCAGAACACTTGTTGTTGTCATTGTTGTTGCTGATTGCCTGTGATTTGAGTGCCCTAGTCGACTCATAGCGACCCTCTGAACAAAAGGCCTGAAGCTCCTCTACAACAGTCAACATTTATCAAAGTTCATAGAGTTTCCAGAGGCATGTTATTTAGGAAGTGGATGTCACTCCTGCTTCCAAGCCTGCCATAGTACGTCATTGTTTTTATATGTCATTGAGTCGTTTTTAATGTATAGTGACTCTATCCTGTCCTGGACAATTCTCACTTATAAATATAATCCTAATAACCCTATAGCATGGTTGAACCTTGAAAATACAATGCTGAGTTAAATTTAAATTTAAATGACACTAAAACATATTGAAGGATATAATTGATATTAAATGTTGTTAGGTTCCATTGAGTAGAG
>NW_006399785.1:14686109-14692112 GCF_000299155.1 Elephantulus edwardii | reverse complement strand
TAATAGCTTGCCTCTGGAAACCCTATGAACCTGGAGAGAGGATGAAAGGCACCCAAGCGTCCAGGACTCTCCTTCATAGGGTCGCTATGAGTCACCTGCAACTCGACAGCACTTAACAGCAACAACAGCTACATCATCCATAAGTCATTGTCCATAGCATACAATTGCAAAGACTGTGGCCTGGATCAGGTGCACCTTAGTCTCCAGACTGACACTGTTGCTCTTCAGTACTCTGGAGATATCCCTAACAGAGGACTTTCCCAATGCAATTTGTCTTTTGATTTTCTAGCTCCTGGTAATCAGTTTTACTGAGGTGCATATGTTCAAAATGTTGACTTGGTAGCATTATATACTGTTATTGCTAAATTGAGACACATTCAAATCTTGTAGCATTCCCATAATTTCTACTGTTTAAGACCTTTGTTATAGATACTAGGTTAATCCTCCTGTTTAAGGGGCTTCCTCTATTTGTCTGAGCCTGCACTATGTACTACCCTCTGGAAATACTGATCGATCAGCTATGAGTTATTTCTAAGTCAGCTGTACACAACAATAACAACTTCACCAAACTCTACGTGTATGTGTGTTTTATCGATTATGCAAAGGCTTTTGACTGTGCGAATCATAATAAATTATGGATAATGCTAAGAAAAATGAGAATCCTGAAATACTGAATTGTATTCAAGTAAAATTAGTACACAGACCAGAAGCATTGTCTTAAGAGAACAAAGGAACACAGCATGGTTTGAAATCAGGAAGTGTGTGTGTCAAGATTGTATTTGTTTTATCCATAACTATTTAAGTTGTATGCTTAGAAAATTGGTTGAGAAACTGGATTGTCTGATAAAAGAAACATAGCATCAGAATTGGAGGAAGACTTGCCAATAACCTGCACTACTAAGATGATACAACCTTACTTGCTGAAAGTTAACAGTACTTCAAGTATTTCTTGTTAGAAGATCAAAGACTACAGCTTTCAATATGGATTATATCAGAACTGTCCAAAAATCAATGTCCTCAGGACTGGACAAGGAGGCAACAACGTGAAAGATGGACAAAAGTTTCAAGTTGTCAACATTTTCATTTTACAGAATGAGTACCCATGGGAACAATATGAAAAGACTTCAAAGAGAAATCAAAAGACTTCTTGCTTTGTGAAAATTCACTTCATTTCTAAGACTAAGGCACAACTGATACAAGCTATGGTATTTTAATTTACTTTCTATGCATCTTTAAGTTTGACAAAAAAAACCAAAGAATATTAATGCCTTTAAATTGTGATGTTGACAATGAGTAATGCATATCCCATGAACTGTCAAAAGAACAAACAAATCTGTTTTAGAGGAAGTGTGGCCAGGGTGTTCTTTCGAGGTAAGGGTGCTGAGACATTGCCTCATATACTCTGGGCATCTTATCAGAAGTGATCAGTCTTTGAGAGAAAAACAGCAAGTTGGGCGAGGTAGAGAGTCTGTGTAAGAGAGATTTCCTAAACAAGATGAATTGACACAGTGACTGAACAATGGGCTTGGATGTGGTTGAGAGGGTGATGGGATGCAGGTTAGAGGAAGCTTGAGATCTCTCTTCATAGGGGTATTCTGGTTCTGGTGGACTCGGTGACACCTAAAACAATAACATTAAATACACACTCAAGATAAGGAAAGCTTTGCTAGAAAGAAGCTTCAGTGTTAGAATATCAATCTCAGGGTGCAATTACTATTCAAGTTATGTTGCAAGTATGAAGAGTTTACTGAAGATTCTGTGTTGTTGTTCTGTGCTGTAGAGTTGCTTGTGACTCATAGTAACCCTATGTACAACAGCCCTAAATGCTGCTCTGTCCTGTGCCAATCTCACCGTCTCCGACACACCCATCCCAATTACCCCTGTCACTGAATCAATCCACCTCATAGAGGGCCTTCCCCTCCTGTGCTGTCCCTCCACCCTCCCAAGCATGATGTCCCTCTCCAAGGACAGGGTCTCTCCTTACAACATGACGAAAGTATGTCAGACAAAGCCTCAGAGTCCTTGCCTCCAAGGAGCAGCCCAGTTTAACCCTCTCTAGGATGAATGTGTTTGTTTTCCTAACAGTCCATGGTGTATTCAGTACTCTTCTCCAGTACCACAGCTCAAAGGCGTCAATTCTCCTTCTATCCTCCTTAGTCATTGTACAACTCTCTGATGTCTAACACGTGATTTCAAAGACCATGGCCTATATCAGATGCACCTTAGTCTCCAGAGAGATACCATTGCTCTTCAGTACTTTGGAGAGCTCCCTAACAGCAGATTTTCCATCATAATATGTCTTTTAATTTCCTGGCTGCTGGTGCCAAGAGCATTGGCTGTGGAATTGATCAAACTAAAGCTTTGAACAATCTCAATCTCTTCACCATCCATCCTGATGTTGCCAATTGGCCCAGTGGTGAGAATCTTTGTCTTCTTGGTATTGAACCTCAATCCATATTGAAGGCTGCAGTCCTTGACCTTCTGCAGCAAGCTGGGGACAGTGGTCATTCAATGGTCGAATGTTTCACTTCTCTGTGAGAGATGCTACTTCATTCCCAGACAATACACACCATAACTAACTATCAGCTGTCTATCAGTGACTGCTTATGGGTTTCTATAATGCTAAATAGATTTCAGTGAAGCTTCAAGACTAAGATTGGATAGTGAAAATAGCCTGGTGCTCTATTTATAAATGTCAACCAAGTAACACCCTCCAGATACCAATGGCTGTGTACATATAGTGACCCTGGGAACAGTACAAACAGCGTTTTATTGCCATTGCACATGAGGTCACCATAAGTCAAAGTGGACGCAGTAGTGACTGAAACTAAATATTATTGTGGTTATTGTTATGTACCATCAAGTCAGAACCGACTCCTAGCTGACCTGTCAGCAAGTCTGCAGAGGTAGCAAATCACAGAGGAGGAGGCCGCCCATTTCACTTCTCACACAGCCGCTGATGAATTTGAACTTGTGGACTGGCCGCACCGCTCCTTACCTTCTGCACAACTCCTTGGCTACTAGGACCTCTGAGCATCAATTCCATGACACACTGTATTTCTGGTGCCAGTTTCAGAGTTTATTCTGACATCCATTTTGAACTTGCCTTTCTTCCTTGTCTTCATAACGGTGCTTAAAATTTTCATTGGGGGAAAAAAAAGAAGATGACAAAACAAAGGGAAAGGATGCTAAGGTAAGAGAGCTGAACAGAAGCTTTCAAAAGGCAGATTGAGAAGACAGAGCAAAGTCTAATAACAAAATCTGCAGGGAGATGGAGGGGGAGAGCCAAAGAGGAAGCATACGCTTGGTATCCTCAAGCTAAAAGAACCGAAGAGAAATCTAGCCTCACGTGCATTCCTGAAGGATTCTTTCAGCAAACTCATGAGGGATGTCAGAAGCAGCCAAAGAAGATGGAAGGAATAGGCCCTGTGTCTGTGTTTTATCTCCTTGCAACCACTTCTGTCATTTAAAAATCTGTTCTTCTTTTATAGAAATGTGGGTTTCTGGGTTAGGATGCAGCTTGATGGAAGTAGGAATTGTTCTCTCACTTCCTCACCTAACCTGAGAGCCGTAATCTCTTCGCAACTGTTAAACTGTTGAGAGTTTGAAAGGCTTAACACCTTCGCTTTTTCTCTATGGGCTTCAGTAACTAAATAATTTTTTAACTTTTTCATTTTCTTTTTATTGTAGCGTGTGTGTGTGTGTGTGTGTGTGTGTGTGTCTGTGATTCGTCTTCAACATTCTTCATCTGTCAAATTCAGTGACCTCAATTGAGTTCAAGTTGTGCAACCTTCCCCATGATCTAGCCCCCCCCCAAACTCTGTTCCAAGAGAAGCTTAGTCTCCTCCACACAGTAAGTCCCCCTCTCCTCTCCTGCCCACAACCACTCCTGGTAACCACCAATCTACCTTGGTCTGGAGACACGTGCTTATTTCACTTGCCATTAAGTTTTACGAGTAGCTCTTTCTTTGTGGTGTGATGTTGTGTGCCTGAGATTCAGAAGCTACTCATAGCTGATCCTCCGGTGGGTTTTCAGAGGCAGTTAATCTCACCGGAAGACAATGGTCATCTTTCTCCCTCTGAACAGCTAGTGGATGTAACTGTTTATCTTTGAGATTGCAATGCAGCTTCTTACCACTTTGAAAAAAATCTTACTCTTGAGAATATTGAGACAGTACTGCAGAACAAGCATTCAGGAAGAATATCATGAAACCAGAGTCACAAACATAAGCAAATTGTTAGCTTCATAAGGACACTATTTTGTTGCCTTTTTCTGATTTCCTGTGTGGCAAAGACAGTCATCATCAAACCACTATGATGTGTCCTTTTGGATTCAGCTTCCTTCGTAGTGAGGTCGGGTCAGGATACTGAGTTCTGTTCAGAGAAAGGTCAGGCAGAAGTGACATCAAAAACTTCCAAATGGTAGCAAAGCAATCTGCATCGTCTTTTCTTTCCTTCAGCTTCCTTTCCAAGATGCAGAAGACCCAGGGAGGGCTGAGTTACCAGAGCAAAGGAACTTGGATCTCTGAATAATCATATGGATCAAAATCACACTCCTAATTCACACTAGGCTTAAAGCGTGGAGATTATAGGGATCCTTTGATAGAGAATTTAATAACCAAATTAAAAGTAATAAAACGTGTCACTGCTAACGAGTACACACTGGTTATTGCCGCTCAAACTAGACCCAAAGTTACTTCTGGCCGCAGTGGCTTTGTTAATTTGACCACTCTACAATACAGTCAAATTGTTGTGAAACAAAGTGTGTCTGATTGGCTGATTTGCTATCCCAAGGTTTTGTTGTTAAGAGTTCTTTGGAAATAATAATCTGACTTTTTTTTATACTTACTGTGAGAAGTAGTCATTGCCTTCTATTAATCTCAAAGCAAGGGGGTTCAACAAATAGATTTTCAAAAAGGCAAATGTCTATTACAGAGGTGTGGCTATATCACGGAGCAGCTATGGAAATTTGAATATATAAATTAACCCAAAAGATGTTAGAAGAACTCTGAAAAATGCACTAAAGCATCAGTAAACAAAAACAAAGGTGAGAGATGGTGAAGTAAAAGGTATGATCAGATGATTATGAAAGGCAGCTTGAGAAGACAGAGCAAAGTATTACAATGACATATACAAAGAGCTGTGCTGTTGTTAGGTGACATGAAGTTGAGTATGACCCATAACGACTCTACGGAAAACAGATCTGAACCTTGTTCTATCTTGTGCCATCTTCACACTTGCTGGCATACTAGACACCATGGAAGCAGTCACTGGGTCAATTCACCTGGTTTCACTGACTCTCTGCGTTTCCATGGTGTCCCTCTCCAAGG
The DNA here is from genome assembly GCF_000299155.1 of Elephantulus edwardii. Lineage (NCBI taxonomy): Eukaryota > Metazoa > Chordata > Mammalia > Macroscelidea > Macroscelididae > Elephantulus > Elephantulus edwardii. The sequence goes on along the minus strand of NW_006399785.1, from coordinate 14,686,782 downwards.
AATAGCCTCTCCTAGCAAAACGCCCAACAGATGTAAGGAGAATAGGAATTCCAGAACACTTAACAGGACTCATGCAAAACCTAGACCTAGACCAAAATGCTGTTGTGAAAACAGAACAGGAGAACACAGCATGGTTTAAAGTTAAGAAAGGAGTGTGTTAGGGTTATATTCTCTCTCTGTACCTATACAGATTGAAACAGTATAGAGATAGGACACATCCCTGGCACACACTCTTCCCAATTTTGAATCATGCCATGTTTCCTTGCTCTGTTCTGACAACTGCCTCCTGGCACAAGTATAGGTTTCACATAGCTTGATAAAGAGTTCTGGGATTCCCATTTTCCCCCAGAGTCAGCCACAGTTTGTTGTGATCCACACAGTCAAATGCCTTTGCATATTCATTGAAACACAGATAGACATTCCTCTGGTATTCTCTGCTTTCAGCCAAGATCCATCTAATATTAGTCACAATATCCTTGGTACCACAGTCACTTCTAAACCCAGTCTGCACATCTGGCAGTTCTTTGTTGATATGCTGTCCCAGTTGTTTTTGGATAATCTTCAGCAGAATCTTGCTTTCATGTGATATTGCATTAATGATATTGCTTGATAATTTCCACATTCTGTGAGGTCACCTTTCTTTGGAATGGGGACAAATATAGATTTCTTCCAG
>NW_006399785.1:14682399-14685699 GCF_000299155.1 Elephantulus edwardii | reverse complement strand
CAAGGACTGCAACCTTCAATAAGGATTGAAGCTCAGCATCAAGAAAACAAAGATTCTCTCCACCGGGCCAAATGCAGCATCATAATAGATGGTGAAGAGATTGAGATTTGCTTGGCTCTACAATGAACACTATTGTTACCAGAAGCTAGGAAATTAAAAGATAAATTGCATTGGGAAAGCCTGCTGTAAGAAACTTCTCCAAAGTACTGAAGAGCAAAGATGTCAGGCTGGAGACTAAGGTGCACTTGATCCAGGCCATAGTTTCTACAATTACTTGCTATGTATCAGAGAGTTGGATAATGACTAGGGATGATAGAAAGAGAGTTGATGCCTTTGAGCTGTGGTGCTGAAGAAGAGTATTGACTATACCATGGACTGCTAAGGGAACAGATAGGTTCGTCCTGGAGAGGGAAAAACCAGGCTGCTCCTTGGAGACAAGGATTCTGAAGCTTCATCTAACATACTTTGGATATTTTGCAAGGAGGGACAAGTCCTTGCAGAGGGACGTCATCCTGGGAGGATGGAGGGACAGTGCAAAAGAAGGAGATCCTCGATGAGATGGATTGATTTAGTGACTGAGGGAATGGGGGTGGGTGTATCAGAGACAATAAGCTTGCCATAGGCTAAAATAGAGTTTACGGCTGTAGTATATAGGGTCACTATGAGTCGCAGGTGACTCAATGACACATAACAACAACAACAACATACCTATGCAATCTGTACGCTGAGCAAATTATTCAAGAAGCTAGAAATCTATGAAAATTGCAAGAAAATTCATCAATAACCTTATGCAGTGACACAACCTTGTGTGCAGAGAGTGAGGAGGACTTGAAGCAAAGAATCATAGTGGAAGAACAAAAGGGGAAGAACTCATTTAGCAACTGTCGAGCTGAAAGCAATGGAAAACAAATTCAAGCCTGAATTTCAATACTGAGAGATACTGTTGTATCGATAAATTATTGATAGCTGTATAAAACATGAAAAGGAGATGGAGGTAATACACAAAATCAATATGTTGTTGTTCCTGCTCTATCCTGTGCCAATCTCATTGTCTCCTACACACCCACCCGATTACTCCAGTCACTGAATCAATCCACCTCATCATAAAGGGTCTTTCCTTCCTGTGATGTCCCTCCACCCTCCCAAGCATGACGTCCCTCTCCAAGGACTGGCCCCTCCTTGGAATATATCCAAAGTATGTCAGATGAAGACTCAGAATTCTTGCCTCCAAGGAGCAGTGTGGTTTAACCCTCTCTACGATGGACCTGTTCATTTTCTTAGCAGTCCATAGTATATTCAATACTGTACTCCAGCACCACAGCTCAAAGTCATCAATTCTCCTTCTATCCTCCCTAGTCATTGTCCAGCTCTCTGACGCATAGCAGCGGCTGAAAAGGTTATGGCCTGTATCAGACACACCTTAGTCTCCAGAGAGACACAATATAACAACAACAACAACAAAAAGAATGACAAAGAAACATTTCAGAAAGTAGTACATATCAAGAGCCAATGGTAATAAAGGAAGAACTTCAAGTTGCAATGAAGACATTGGCAAAAATAAGTCCCCGGGAATAGATGGGATACCAGTAGACATGTTTCAGTTAACAATACAGCACTGGAAGTACTCAAAAGTCTATATCATGACATTTGGAAGAAAGCTACCTGGCCAACTGACTGGGAGAGTTCCATATTTGTTTCCATTTCTGAGAAAGATAATTCAACAGAAATGTTGAAATTATCAAATAATACCATTAATGCCACCTGCATGCAAAATTTTGCTAAAGATAATGCAAAAACAGAGCAGTTCATTGATAGATAACTGCCAGAAGTTCAAGTAGGATTTATAAGAGGCTGTGGCACCCAGGGTATCATTGCTGAGGCCAGATTTATCATGGCTGAAACAGAGAATACCAGATGAATGTCTATTTGTGTTTTATTTACAATGTAAAGGCATTTGACTATGAATCATAAAAAATTATGGCTAATGTTGACAAGAATTGAAGTTCCAGAACACTTGATTGTGCTCATGCATAACCTACACCTAGATCAGGACGCTGTTATGCAAACAGAACATCATTTGTAATCAAGAAAGTGGGCTATTTTCTCTTTCCTTACCTACTTTATCTGTGTGTTAAGCACATCATTTGAATACCTGAACTTTATTAAGGAGAATGTGGGATCAGAACAGAGGAAGACGCATATTCAACCTATTTTTGTGTTGTTGATTGCAGTCAAATCGAGCATGACTCATAGCGACCCTAAGAACAAAAGGCCTGAAGCCTTTCTATAACTTTTGTTGTTTATCAAAGTTCATAGAGTTTCCAGAGGCATGTTGTTTAGGAAATGTATGCAACTCCTGCTTCCAACATCATCAACCTGCATTATGCATATGAGACAACCTTCTTTGCTGAAAGTGAGGAGGGCTTAAAACTCTTACTGCAGAAGATCAAAACATACAGGCTTTGATACAGATTATATCTCCACCTTAAGATGACAAAGATACACACCACTGGGCTCTTTACAGATGGAGAAAACATTGAAATTGTCAATTATTTCATCTTACTTGTATCATATTCAAGCAGGAGTCAAGAAATAAAAAGAAAATATTACATTAGGAAAATCACTATCAGGGACCTCCCTGAATTACTGAGGAGCAATGATGTCAGCTTGAAGACCAAGGTGCATCTGATTTAGGCCACGGACTTTTCCATCAGTTGCTATATTTTCAGCTGAGAGATAGACAATTAATAAAGATTACAAAAAATAATTTATTCCTTTGAGTTGTAATGTTGGAGTACAGAGTATCCCATGAACTGTCAAAAGAACTAACAGCTATATCTTAGAGGAAGTGTAGTCAAAATCTTCCTGAGAAACAGGGATGATAAAACTTTGTCTCACAGATTTTGAGCATATTGGTAAGAGAGGCTATTCCTTGGAAAGGGGCATCAAGCTTAGAAAGGTGAAGCATCAGCTAAAGAAAGGAAGACCTTCAATGAGATGAATTCAAACTCTGACTGAAGTAATGGGCTCATGTATATCAGAGATGATTAAGACGGCACAGGACAGGACTGGGTTTCGGGGTGTTGTTCATATGATTACTTGACTCAGTGGCCCCAACAACAGCAACCACCCTACTAAGAAATGCACAAATTGGCTAAGCAGTTAGCTGTTAATAAGGTGTGAAGTGAAATGTCATGAAGATAATATTTGCAAAATGTCCATTACATGCAGCTGGTATATAACAATCAGCCAGCAAATATTAGTTCCTCTAGCAACACTGAATAGAAGTACTTCATTTGT
>NW_006399785.1:14680979-14682274 GCF_000299155.1 Elephantulus edwardii | reverse complement strand
TACATATTACATATTACATATTATATATTATATATATTTCAGTTTCTAAAATTTAGCTAGTGACCAGTGTCATGTTTCAGCAACCCCTCAACATTCAATATTCCCAGTAGTAAGCAACCTTTGTCAAAATGCTCAATAAAATGGTCAGACTCCTTCTTTCCAATATTCTTTCCTACTGAGCTCCTGGATCAACTCCAGCTATTCCATATGTATTGTAAGCTTGCTGCCATTGAAAAACATTTCTTTTTATCTGTTAGAGCAGACCAAAACACAAACAAACATTGCTGCCAAGCAAATTTTTATTTATAACGATCCAGAAGGACAGACTGTAAGTACATCATAAGGTTTCCGAATCTCTGAAGCTTGGAAGCAAACTGCCACGTTTTCCTCGCACAGCAAGGCAGATGGGTTCAAACTGTTTCAGCTTGCGACTTCATGATTTAGCCATTGTAATAAAGGAACTCCTTGGATATCAGGGATGTAGGGACACTAATAATAAGGTTGATATAATGAAACCAGAGTTGGGTCATGTTCTGAGCCATCTTCATAATCATTGATAGACTCAAATCCAAGGTTATGGTTACCTTGTACTTCAGGCGATTTCCCATCCGGAGCAACTCATCTAAGTTTGAGAGTTGAGTCTTTTAACCTCTGGCACTCCGATTGCTTAACCTGAGTTTAGAACGACTGTTGAGCATGTTATGTAAGCTTGAACATATTATTCCATGTTGTTGTTGTTATGTGCCATCGAGTCGCTTGTAATTCATAGCGACCCTATGTACAACAGCTCTAAACTCTGCTCTGTCCTGTGCCAATCTTATTGTCTCCAACACACTGATCCCAATTGCCCCAGTCACTGAATCAATCCACTTCCCAGAGGGCCATTTGTTCCTGTGCCTGCCCTTCACCCACCCAAGCATGATGTCCTTCTCCAGGGATATCCTTACACCATGACCAAAGTATGTCAGACGAAGTCTCAGAATCCTTGCCTCCAAGGAGCAGCCCAGATTATCCTTTTCCAGGATGAATCTGTTTGTTTTCTTAGCAGTCCATGGTACCCTCAGCACTCTTCTCCAACACCAAAGCTCAAAAGCATTAGTTCTCCTTCTATCCTCCCTGGTCATTGTCCAGCTCTCTGACATATAACAAGTGATTGCAAAGACCATGTCCTGTACCAGATATACCTTAGTCTCCAGAGAGACACCATTGCTTTTCAGTACTTTGGACACGTCCCTAACAGCAGACTTTCCCATCGCAATATGTCTTTTAATTTTATTACGGTGTGTGTGTGTGTG
>NW_006399785.1:14675285-14680650 GCF_000299155.1 Elephantulus edwardii | reverse complement strand
ACTCCTTGACCCTCTACAGCAAGCGTTTCAGGTCCTCCTCAGTTTCAGCAAGCAGGGTGTGTCATCTGCATAACGCAGATTGTTGATAGATCTTCCACCAATCCTGGTGCCGCATTTCTTCTCATAGAGCCCAGCCTCCCGGATAATCTGTTCCGCATACAGGTTGAAAAGGTACGGAGACAGGACACATCTCTGGCATACGCCCTTCCCAATTTTGAACCATGCAGTGTTTCCTTGCTCTGTTCTGATGACTGCTTCTTGGTCCAAGTATAGGTTTCTCATTAGCACAATCAAGTGTTCTAGGATTCCCATTCTTCTCAGAGTCAGCCACAGTTTGTTATGATCCACACAGTCAAACGCCTTTGCATAGTCAATGAAACACAGATAGACATTCTTTTGGTATTCCCTGCTTTCAGCCAAGATGCATCTAACATCAGCTACAATATCCCTAGTACCACGACCCCTTCTAAACTCAGCCTGGATTTTTGGCAGTTCTCTGCTGATGTGCTGTTCCAGTTGTTTTTGGATAATTTTCAGCAGAATCTTGTTTGCATGTGAAATCAATGAGATTGTTCTATAGTGATAAAATACTGTGATATCCATACTGATAAAATTTTATTATAATTAGGCCACTTCCCCTGCTAGTGTGGAGTCCCTGAGTGTTAAAGCAGCTGTTTCAAACTAGAGTCTTACAGAGTTAATACATCCACTTGCACAATGAAAGACTGAACATTTGAGTCCATCTAGAAACACAAGAAAAGCCTTGAAAATCTACTGCAAAATTAGTAATTAAAACTGCCACAAATAAGGTATTGGTGTGAGTTACAATCATTGTAAGGAATCCTGATCCTCAGTTGTTGTTTGTTTTTGTTTTTGTTTTTTTTTTTCTCTTATACTTGGACCAGGAATTATTAATCAGAACAGTGCAGGGGAAAACTGCATGGTTCAGGATCAGGAAAGGTGTGTGTCAGGGATGCATCCTATCTCCACAACTTTTCAATCTATATGCAGAACAGATCATCTGGGAGGCTGGACTCTGTGAGGAGAAATGTGGCATTAGGATGGGAGGGTAACTCATCAACAACCTACGTTGTTATGCAGATGACACAGTCTTCCTTGTTGAAACTGAAGAGGACATGAGATGTTTGCTATAGAAGACCAAGAACTGTAGCCTTTCAATATGGATTGAAGCTCAACACCAAGAAAACAAAGATTCTTACCACTGGGCCAATTGGCAGTTTCATGATAGATGAACAGATTGAAATTGTTGATAACTTCAGCTTACTCAGCTCCACAATCAATACTCTTGACACAAACAGCCAAGAAATCAAAAGATGACTTGCATTGGGAAGGTCTGTTGTCAGAGACCACTCTAAAGTACTGAAGAGCAATGGTGTCACTCTGGAAACTAAGGTGCAATTGATCCAGGTCATGATTTTCACAATTACTTGCTGTGAATCCAAGAACCGGACAGTAACTCAGGATGGTAGAAGAAGAATTGTTGCCTTTGAGTTGTGGTTCTGTAGAAGAGTGGACTTCCAGGAAAACAAACAGGTCTGTCCTGGAGAGGGTGAAACCAGGTTGCTCCCTGGAGGCAGGGATTTTGAAACTCTGTCTCACATACTTTGGGCACATGGCCAGGAGGAACCAGTCCTTGGAGAAGGACATCATGCTTGAAAGGGTGGAGGGACAGCACAGAAGAGGAAAACCCAGGATGATATGGGTTGATTTAGTAAATGGAGAAACGGGATTAGGTCTGTTGGAGATGATAGGTTTGGCTTAGGATAGGCAGGGTTCAGAGCTATGAGTCATAGGCGACTTAATAGTACATAACAACAACAATATGAAAGAGACTCAACTTTGTGTTCATTCTCTCTCTCCTCTTCTACTTTCCAGTCTCTTTCTCAAGACATTCCTATTACTGCTTTTGCTACAGAACAATAAATATCCTATTGTTTTCTTAGAATGATGTTTGTCTATAATTGAGAGTTCCAACTCCAATTTCCATATATATATAGTAGGTGATTGCACTCAGGCCAACTTTCAAGAACACTTCTACTGTGACTTTTAGGCTTTTTCACTGTTCACAGAGTCTGGTGATATAACTGCTGGGTGCAAGTGCTCTTTTAATTATTGGAGGATTTGCATTAATGACCTGATTGTCCAGCTGTTGAGTGTAAGTGTACTTTTCAGTGTTCCCTTCCATTGCCCTTGAATCAGTTCTAGAACTAAACCACTCACTCCCAGAGTGCCACATTACGCATGCACCACCACTCCTCCCCTTGCCCTGTTGCTTGGCAACAGCAATACTTGTTCTACTTGCAAGCCAGGAAAGAGACAAATGGATAACCAGGAAGCCTCAGCCTTGTAATTCCTCATACCATTTGTGGAAAGGCACAAAGTGAGTGTTCACACTTAATGGCATCTCAAAATTACAGCCTGAGATATTTTTGCTACAAGAAAGGCACCATTAGCATCCTCCACACTTAACGTGAGGCACCCGTTAGCTCTCAAAGCTGCAACAGACGAGGTAGAGAGGGGAAGTTATAAGCTTGATTTCACTGCTAACTACTAGGGGGCTACTAGTGGGAAATGATCTCATCATTAAGGTACATTAAACTGATGTAGAGAAATCAATCACTCAGCCAAACTTTATTGAGTACTTATTAGGAATACTAATAGCTCTTACTTAATGAGTACTTTCTATGTGTGGAACATCGTGTTAAAAGCTCTGCACTTCACCTACTTTAATGCTTAGGACACTCTTGTGGGATAGAATCTATTAATCTTGTCCTAGAAGAGAGGAAATTACTACTGGAACAGGTTAAATAAATTGCTCAGTGTCAAGCAGAGTGTCGGATTAGAACCTGTGGCCGTGTTTTAGATTGAATTATGTCCTCTCAAAATATGTGTTGCAAATTCTGACCTCTCTGCCTGAGGTTGCAAGAAGCTCTCTAGCCTGTAGCACGTTACTCTGCTAACCAAGAAGCCACACTGCTCCACTTGTTCAAACTCCCCAGCACTTCCACTTGAGACAGATGGACTTTGTTTAGATTTACAGCTTCAGAAACTGGATGGAAGGTTCCTATGACGTGGGATCAACTCGACAGCACTGACTGTTTTATTCACAGACTATATAATAGAACCTAAATAGTATAGTGTATTAATGTGCTTTGTGACTCCTTAAAAGCAGAGAAAGGAGAGAAGGAAAAGAAAAAAGGAAAGAAGAGAGTGTCCTTTTGTGACTGAAATAGGTTGTTTGGCTTCTGAGGCAGGGTGGCCCTGGCGCACATCACACGACACCTCCAAGACCTGAGGTTGGAGTGTGCTCACTCAGAGAGATCACCTGGATTCCTAAGAGTGAAATTTGAAGGACTATCACAGCAGAGAAGCAGGCTGAACTTGGACATGGTCCTTCAGTGCTGCCCACCTAGCGTGCACAGATGAGCCAGGGAGGGTTGTTGTTGGATTGAGGAGTGGAGGGTCGTAAGGACCCCTGTCCTGTTGACTTGACTTGGCCCCGTGTAGGATCGAGGGCTGAGCAAGGAGGCCAAGAGGTCTGGAGTGCAGGGGAATTGTGGACTCCCGAGCTGGCAGCTGAGGCCCATTTGAACCCAGTCCCGGGTGGCTGGGGATGAGTTGACCAGAACCCAGTCAGACTAAGCGAAGATGACCCATGCTGTGAGCTAGAGGTGATTTCTGCAACCTGATGGCTTGTTCTGGATTGGACGAGGCTTATGGACACAGATGATCAAAGTTTCCCAGTTGAACAGGGGTTTTTCAGCAAAGGTGATGTGCTTGTTTCCTCAGAGAACTGGTTTGTTCCTGACGGGCAAGTAAGTCATCAATTGGTTATCTAAAAGTGGAATATTAGGGCTGGAGGCATGAAGTAGCTGGTTGAGATGCTTTCACAAAAGTAGTTGATGATGGAATGATTGTAAGGAAGGGGGAGAAACGCTTACAATATAAATTCATAAAATATAACATAAATGAAGGACCATATAGAATACAATGTACATGCATGACAATGTATATGAATGCTTAAAAAATAAAAGGAAGACGAAACTTCTCAGCTGTTCAAATCCATCTGCTGTGTCTTGGGTGAATTATGGGCAGTGTTTTCCTATGAAGATTTATAGCTTTGGCAATCCAGTGGTGAGTCCCTGTGAGTTAGTGGGTTTTAGGTATTTGCTCAGACCTGAAGCAAAGCAATCTTCCCTCAGAGCAGCTGAATTGAGTAGGAGACTGATAGAAAAGCTGACAGGAATCAGAGCATGTGTATACCCGCAGAACAAGGATAATTTGATCTAAGAGCAAGTAAACCCTTCACTCCCAGAGTGTCATTAAAGGGAAACCACAAAAGGGTTTTAAGCAAAGGAAGAACATTATAAAATGCAAACTTCAGGAGTAACAGCTGGCTGCGTGCAGAAAATAGAAGAATGGGAGAAAGACAGGAGGTAGGCACACCATTTAGATGTTGCGGATGAGAGAACTAGGAAGCTGTTAACCATGTCACAGCGAACAGGACAGCTCCCTCACCTCAGAGAATCACGCAGCCCTTACTGTCATCAGGGGAAATACTGGAGGACTTTGTCCTAGGTTGTTAGAATTGGAGGGAAACAACAATCACCAAAAGACCCCCCTGGGACAATGTACTTGAGGACTTTGTCATATTCTTGAATGTTTGTGTACCTAGTAGCAGAGACACTCAAAATGACACACAGCCACAACTTATAGACCGGGAGACCAAAGCTGGGCTCAGAGCTACCCAGTTGATTCTGACTCGTGGTGCATGCATGGTTTATAGAATCGAGCTCTCCCAAAATGCTTCCTGAAAATCATCTGTATAGAACCCCATTGTGAAATCTTCTTCTTTTTTTTTTTTTTTTAAGATCATCCTTCCCAGGTGCTTCTGGGTAAGCAAGAACCTCATACCTTCAGCTTGGTAATTAAGCACAAACCGTTTGCAGCCCCTAAGGAACCCAAGAAAACTCAAGCCCCATGAGAGGAAAGAAAAGGTGTAGTTAGGATCTGATGTGATTTTGGTATAAATGGCTTTGATCAGTTGTTATCAATGTTCTAAAACATAAAGCGTATGAATTTTTGAATGAAATTCAAATTTAAAAAGCCCTACGATGAGGGTGATTGGTCACTAGTTTAATCACAATGAGTACATAATGTCTTAGCTTACATCACTCCCTGGTTCTCTGGGATACTGCACCACTCACAGGAAAGCAGTGATGCCGCTGGTGTCACTCCTCCAGAACGTTTTCTGAGACATCTACTTTTTTTAAATTTTTTTTAAATTTTTTTATTTTTTTACAGAGGTTTTGGATTTCCATTCATTCATTGCCTCAATTTTCTC
>NW_006399785.1:14660139-14675020 GCF_000299155.1 Elephantulus edwardii | reverse complement strand
TAACATGTACAGAACCTTATGATGCAGGAGGCTTGGTAAGTGTGTATCTAGCCTTTTGGCTTCTACAGTGAGAACCAGGCCATATGATAGGAATTATTCCCCTTTATGTGATCGTGATTTAGATAATTGTTGTTATTATGTGCCACTGAGTCTTCTGCGACCCATAACAACCCTGCCCTGTCCTGAGCCAGTCTCACTGATTCTGACACACCAATCCCTACTGCCTCAGTCACTGGATCAATACATCTCCTTTTGGGTCTTTCTCTCCTATGCTGTCCCTCTACCTTTTTATACAAGATGTCCTTCTCCAAGCATTGGTCCCTCCTGGTCATGTGCCCAAAGTATGTGAGACAGAGCTTCAAAATCCTAGCCTCCAGGGAGAAACTTGGTGTCACCCTCTCCAAGACAGACCTATTTGTTGTTTTCTTGGCAGTCCATGGTATGTTCAAGACTCTTCTCCAGAACCACAATTTGAAGGCATCAATTCTTCTTCTGTCATCCTTAGTGATTGTCCAGCTCTCTGATGCATAGCAAGTAATTGTGAAGACCATGACCTGAATTGTACGTACTTTAGTCTCTAAACTGAAATACTTGCTTTTCAGCACCCTGGAAAGGTCCCTGACAGCAGATTTTTCTAGTAAAATTTGTCTTTTGATTTCCTGACTGCTGATGGTAAGAGTGTTGATTGTGGAGCAGAGAAAGCTGTAATTCTTAACAACCTCAATCTCTTCTTCATCTGGCAACCAATGCACACGAATCAAGAGATTATGAGCAAAATTACTCAAAGTGGGAGAGAGCCAATTGCAGATCTGTCTTACCTGTTGAACAACTAAATATGTAAACACTTATCCTCCTTCTTCAATTGTCATTTGGCAGTTTCCTTGTCCCACTTTATCCCTCTCTTTGGCTGTGTCTGGAACAGAAATAATGTAAAGCTGAGCATGTCCATTCTGAGAATATTCAAAGTTAGCTGTTGTTCAAAAAGAACAACATGTGTGACATGTGTGGATTAAAACCAGGAAAGACATGAATCAGAGCTGTATCCTTTCTCCATTCAATCTGTGTGCTGATCAAATCATCCAATTTGCAAGGGTACTTGAAGAAGAATATGACAGCAGGATTGGAGAATGACTCATCAACAGCCTGCATTATGGAGATAACTCAACCTTGCTTGTTGAAAGGGAAATGAACTTGGGTCACTTGCTGCAGAAGATCAAAGACTACAGTCTTGAATGAGTGTTACATCTCAGCATCACGAAAACTAAATCCTCACTACCAAGCTAAAAACAATGTGTTTAATGGAGAAAAGATTGAAGTTGTCAAGGATTTAAGTTTACTCGGATTCAACAACCATAGTTAACAGCAGTTAACTTTTTAATCAAAAGTTGTGTTACACTGAGAAAGTTTTCTATCAAGTACTTCTCCAAACTGATTAAAGGAAAGGATGGTGAAACTTTGTCTCACGGACTCTGGACAAATTTTCAGAGGGATAATCACTGGAAACAGTTATCAGTCTCAGAAAGGTGAGGGTCATAGAAGAAAGGGAGACCCTCAACAAGATGAATTAGCACCATCACTGTAACAATATGTTCAAGCTTATTGGGAGGTTAGTGCAGAGGAAGGCAAGGTTTGTAACTGGTTCATGGGACCTCTAGAAGTTGAAGCCAACTTGAAGGCTTCTGAAACCCACAATAAGTTATGTTCACCCCCCCCATATGTGCTATAAATCATAACCCCTACAGCTGTGGTTATGATTTCATTTGGAAAAGGGTTATTTTATTAATGAGATAGTATTAGTCTTTTGTATGCCTTGAGTCAATCTCTTTTTGAAATATAAAGGGAAAAATATAAAGCAAAGGAGTACAGAGAGATCTAGAGAAAAAAATCTCATGCTACATAAAGATCACCATTGAATTTAGCATTAGAAGTTCAAGAGACAAGATCTTTTCTAAGAGGCAACAGGAAAAATTTTCCACTAGAACTTGGCCCTGAATTTGGACTCCTAGTCGCCTACAGTGTGAAGAAATACATTTCTGTTTGTTAAACTCATGCATATGTGGTATTTCTGAGAGAGCAAGCAAGGCACAGTAAGCCATGGCTGTGCACTCCAAGAATCATGTCCTGATGGTGGACCCCAAGGGAAATGGATGGCCCTTGAACATAGAAAAGTCCATGATGATCTAGTCACCAAAGTAAAGCAGTATTTTTTTTTTGTATAGCAATGTTTGATGAGTCTCCAAATTGACCTCATTGCATTTCAACGTTTATATTTTGTCCTCTGTGGACCAGGTTCTGTGAAAACAAGGTAGGAAACTCATGAATAGTTCAATCTCTAGCACTTTCTCAGTTCCAGTGAAACTGCTGAGGTTATGCTAGAATAGGAAACAGATTAGGAACTTCAAGCTCATTTTTCTAGAAATGTTTGTTGTACTTACAAAAAAAAAACCAGATTCTCATCTTTTTTTCATTTCTTTCTACTGTCCAACTGGCTGTATTTGAACATTTTCCTCAAAATAACTTCTAGAAAGTCTAGAAATAACTTCCAGGAAATTCTAGAGCTGGAAAGGATAAGAGAATGGACTTTTATGTGAATGGCATCAGAGACCAAATTCCATAATCTCCATGCTTTCATTTGAATAAGACAATCATAAGATATTGATTAGAATTCACAAATTTGAGTTAGCAATACATTCTCAGTGACTTAAGAACATACAAAAGCTCCCCTTGCAGCTGTGTAGATGGATTGGAATGCAGGCTGCATTGACCAGCAATGCAGGTCATGGCAGGACAGTCCTTTAGAAAAATTTTTCCCTTTTAACCAAGTATTGGTGGAAAGGAGTGCAACTGAAATTGTAACCAAAAGAGTTCATTATGCTTCCAGAAAAACCTCAAGGAAAAGTATTGCTGACAACAGTAGTAGCTGTTGGATATGGATTTAATGGAAAGGGTGGAGAAATTCAGCCAATTAGTGTCAAAGTTGGAGACAAAATTCTTCTCCCAGAATGTGGAGGAATCAAACTAGTTATAGACGACAAGGATTATTTCTTATTTAGAGTAGGTGGCATTCTTGGGAAATGTGTAGACTGAAAGAAATCGCTATTGAGATGGCATCATATGAAACTTCCACAGAAGTTCTGAAATCTTCCGTAATGTAAATAATTCTACATCTTTATTTTATAATAAACTATTCATAGCCAAACAACAATAACAACAATCTCAAAAAATGATTCTTCTCACATTATCTGTCCAACAACTATTTAGAAATAATTCTACTTCCTGTAACACTTGTTTAGGAAGTTCTATAGCAGGACGGATTAGACCTACATGATCACATCTTGATTTTAAATGATGCCACTTCTGTTTCTAACTCAGTGGTGAACAAAGTGTACTACTCCAAGACAGTGCAAGGGAGTTTGTCTTAGACATCTAGTGTTGCTATAGCATAAATGTCTCATGAAGATGAATTCATTCTGTCACAGTTAGGAGCTTAAGATGTATGAATCCTAGGCATCAGATCAAGGGGAAGACTTTCTTTCTTTGACAGCTGTGAGGGCGAGGATGTGCATTTGTGGTCTTGGTGTCCCTTAGAGAACTCTTATATCTTAACACTAAACTCCTCCCAGGTTAGGGGGCTCTCAGCACACTTTCGGAGGTCTCATTTACCAATGTTGTTCTCTCTGATTGTGCATTTCTGGCTGTATTTTCCAGCCTATTTACATTACAGGCTGGGCCTTCTAAGTTTGGTCCCATTTGGTCTCCTTTGATCTTTATAGATTTTAGCTTAACCCCTAGTAGCTAGGTCCCTGATTCAACTTGAGTTTTTTTGTTTTTTTTTATATGATGTGAGATGTGGATCCTACTTCAGCTTTTTTTCATGTAGAAGCCTTATTTTGCCAGCACCATTTGTTGAAGAAGTTGTTATTTCCACATTTGATAGATTTTGTTTCTCTGTTGAATATCAGTTGTCCATAGATTGTTGTTGTTGATCGTCTTCAAGTCAAGGATGACTCAAAGCAACCCTATGAACGAAAGGCCTGAAACCCCTCTACAACTATTGACATTTATCAAAGTTCATAGAGTTTCTGGAGTCATGTTGTTTAGGAAGTGGATGCCTTCCCTTCTTCCAAATATCTCCAAATGTCCGTAGACAGACAGGTCCTTTTCTGGGTTCTTAATTCTATTCCATTGGTCTGTGTGTCAGTCATTGTACTAATCCCATACAGTTTTGTTTTCTATGGCCGTGTTTTGTGATCAGGGAGTACTATGCCATCCACTTAATTTTCACTTTGTCAGAAGAGCTTTGCTATTTTTGTATCTCTTAATTTTCTAAATAAAGAAAACCTATTGAGTAGAGAAAAAAAATCCAAACATTTGTCAATGACACTTCAGAAGAGGCTTTCAGATTAAAGTTTACAGAATACTACAGGGTCTCCAAAAGAAAAAGACTGATAATTACAAAATGGACAAAAGATATGGAAATATGTTTCATAGAGGAAGACATTCAGATGGCCAACAGACACACGAAGAAATTATCAATATCATTGGCAATAAAACATATGCAACTCAATTCCACAATGAGATAATATTTCAAGCCAGTAGCATTAACAAAATTTAACAGGACAGCACAAAATAAATATTGGAGAGGAAGTATAGATATTGGAACTCTCATACACTGTTGGTGGGATTGTAAAATGGTCTGACCACTATGGAATTCAGTTTTGTGTTTCTTCAAAAAGCTGAAAATATAAATTCCATGTGACCCAGTGTTCTACTACTAGGAATATACCCTGAGGAAAATAGAACTGAGACACAAAATGACATTTGTATACCAACGTTCATAGCAGTGTTATTCACAATAGCAAGAAAATGGAAGTAGGACAAATGTTCATCAGAATATGAAATGGTTTGAAAAATGGTGGTATGCCATAGGATGGAATGCTATACAACATTCAGGAGCAACGGTTTTAAAAAATGCTATATTACCTGGGAGCTTTATGCTAAGTGAACTAACTCAGTCTCCTAAGGACAAATACTGCATAAAACCATTATTGTAAAAATAGAATAATAAATTGCAAGATGTGTATAAATGTCCAAAGGGGGGAAAGGGGGAAACGTCCAAGGGTGGGGACAAATCATGAAGTCACAGAGTTCAGTGGGCAGAGAGAAAGGATAAAAAAATTAGGAAAAATCTAATGGAGTCTTTGAAGGACAGGGTGATAATAGTCATAGATCAATTGTGATTGGTTTTATAAAGCACAATGTATTGGAAGGAGTGTACAAAAGAAAATGTGTATTGATGAAACACAGTGCATCAGAATTTTTAATGTAAATTTACATGCAGAACAGTTTACCCAGGAGGTTGGGCTCTATGAGGAGAAATGTGGCATCAGGATTGAAGGTAGACTCATCAACAAACTGTGTTGCGTAGACGACACAACCTGCTTGCTGAAACTGAGGAGAACCTGAAGTGCTTGCTGCAGAAGGCCAAGGACTGCAGCCTTCAATACAGATTGAAGCTCAACACCAAGAAAACAAAGATTCTCACCATTGAGCCAACTGGCAGCATTGTGATGGATGGTGAAGAAACTGAGATTGTTAATTGCTTCAGTTTGCTTGGCTCTACAATCAACACTCTTGGTACCAGCAGCCAGGAAATTAAAAGAAAAATTGTACTGGGAAAGTCAGCTGTCAGAGACCTCTCAAAAGTACTGAAGAGCAAGGATGTCAGTCTGGAGGCTATGGTGCGCCTGATATAGGCCATGGTCTTTGCAATTACTTGCTATGCATCAAAAAGTTGGACAATGACTAGGGTTAATAGAAGGAGAATTGATGCCTTTGAGCTGTTGGTGCTGGAGAAGAGTATTGATATACCATGGACTGCCAGGAGAACAAACAAGTTCATCCTTGGAGACATGAAGCCAGGTTGCTCCTTGGAGGCAAAGATTCTGAAGCTTCATCTCACTTATTTTGTATACGTTGCAAGGCAGGATCAGTCCTTGGAGAGGGAAATCATACTTGGGGGGGTGTGAAGGGACAGTGCAGGAGAGGGAGACCTTCAATGAGGTGGATTGTTTCAGTGACTGGGGTAGTGGCGGGGGAGGTGTGTCAGAGACAGTGGGATTGGCACAGGATAGAACAGGGTTCAGGGTTGTTGTACATAAGTCACTATGATTGTAGGCGACCCCCTGGCCCGTAACAACAACAATAACAACAATATAAAATGAAAATATGTAATAAGAAAGCAGAAAAAGAAGACTACAGCCTTCAATATGCATTGCTTCTCAACATCAAGACCGTCATCATTAAACCAGTAAGCAACATCATGATAGATGGAGAAAAGTTTTAGCTTGTCAATGTTTTCATCTTTGTTGGCCCATGATTGACGCGCTTGTTACCAATCAGGAGATCAGGGTTGTATTACATTGGACAAATCTGTCAGGGATTTCTCCAAATTGCTGAGGAGCAATGAGGTCAGTTTAAAGAGTACACTATGCATGACTTGGGCAGCTATCTTTTCAATCACTTGCTATGCATCTGAGAGCTGGACAATGGAGGAGGTTGACAGAAGAGACATTGACACCTTTGAATTGTGATGTTTGAGAAGAGCACTGACTGTCCCATGGACTGCCAAGGGAATAGACAAGTATATCTTGGAAAAAGTGTATCAAGAGTGCTTCTTCGAGGCAAGGGTGGTGAAACTTCGTTTGCTCTCCCATATTTTGAGCATGTTCCTATGAGATGCCTGGTAAGAGGTATCATACTTGGAAAGGTAGAGGGTCACAAAAAGAGTGGAAGACCTTCAACGAAATGGGTTGAAACAGTGTCTGAATGGGCTTAAGTGTTTGAGAAATGATGATCAGGACACAGGATAATCAATGTTCAGATCTGTCATTTATAGGGTCACTATGAGTCATACTTGACTTAATAGCGCCTAACAACATGATTTGGAGTCAATTCAGAGGCCCCTAACAATAACAACAACATTTCTACTTTCATCCAACAAGTATTTTCCTATTTTTCTTTATTTTGCAACGAATCAAATAGAGGTTGTAAAAGGCACTGTTGCACTTTTAAATTGAATGTTTGGCTTATGTATTTTATAGTCATGGATCAACATCTGAGACATAGGATTTGGGTGACAGAAGCAGTATTTCTTCAGAATACAATTTGTCCTATCGATAAGACCCAGAACTTAACTACTTATACCCATATTCCAAACTCTTTGCTTTCAAGATCTATTTTAATTTTTTCATGTATTCTTCAGAACAGAGGTCTCCTTAAAGAGGCCAGTATTGATTAGGTGGAGAAAATAGAAATGTATCTATTTCTGTAATAAATAACTATACCTTCCAATTATTTCTGTCAGAATAGAACCTATAATCTGATGCTTTTCATAATCCTTGAGACAAAGATTATAGAGCTGAAATCTACTCTAGCCCCTACTTTCTTTGCACTTTACCTTATTCTTCTCCTTCTCACTTAAAACCTTCAAAATATTCTGGTCTCTTTCACTATCAGAGAAAATTTTCAGCCAACCTCAATTTATGTAAAACTACGTGGCACATTTCATCACAGGCTTTAAGTGGACAGCTGAATGTTTGAAATCTGCCACTGATAAAATTAGTCCTTTGTTGAAATATCTCAATTGATAGTCCATCAATTGAACTGTATTTCATCAATTGGCAAGTGATGAGAATTTTAAACAGCTTGTGAGTCAATGGGATTGAAAGGAGACAAGAAATATGAATGCGGATCAATGTGGACACTGTGTGATATATATTCTAGGGTAGTTAATGTTCCATGGCAAGAGAATATGGCTGATGAGAAATCAAGAGAATTTGAACAGATACTATAGTGACTTTGTTCATTTCTGCAGGTGAGGAGTTCCAGAGATACATGACCAAGTATTCAAGCAAGACCCATTACCTTGGGTAGGGAGAGTTCTGAAAAGCAGGAGTCTGGTGATTCCCTTGAGTCAAAATCTCAGTAACTTTTCACATTAATTATCAAACTAACCCTGGTCTTGCCTTTTAGGTGGTACATTTTTATTCCTCCCTGCCCATTTATGATTCATACACAAACACAGATCGGAGTTTGCTCACGTGGGTCTCTCCCTGAGTCTTGATACACCCTATCTTCCTTTGAATATACAATCTCTGCCACATAGTTGGCATTGAGTTTTATTTTTTGTGTCCTTTCCCTCAACTCTTACTGCATTGTAACAGGATTTCTCCTTTGTTATTTCCCATTACATTATACAAACTACTTTAGTGCTTTGGATGCATCCCCATTGTGATCAGATTATTTACATGTTTATTCACGCTGTCTCAACAATTTTGCATTTGCCTTTTAGTCTCCTTGGGTGCTATTACTTCACAACCTCATACTTTTGTCTCCTTCTCATTACACAGATATCAAGTCAAATTCTATGTTTATATCGAGGACTTTATAATTTTACTAGAGGACATCTATCCTGTGACACGTATGCCCCAGCCAGCTGACCTGAACTGGCATTGGGTCTCTGCAGAGTGTTTGGAACACCCCTTGCACCTGGGAACACTTAAACCTGATCTCTGCTTTTCTGTCACTATTTTCCCTTCTTGCTTGTCATAGGTGAGACACATGTCCCAGCCAAGTGATCTTAATCAGTGCTGGGCCTCTGCAGAGTGAAACAGCCCCTTGGTAATCCAAAGTCTTCAAGATACTGTTAAAACATCATCTTCACCTAGTACAAGAGTATAGTCAAGGACCTTCTGCTGAACCATCACAGAGATTCGAGAAGAGAGCTGAGGATCCTGGCCATGCCACTCTGCAGACCAAGGACAACTGACAAAAGAAACACTGCTTATGTTAGTGTTCCTGGTCTCATGTCACTTCTGATGCCAAGGAGGACAATAGACTTTAGGAGAGAGCACAGCCCACTGAGCCACCAGTGAGGAGGACATCCTGCCCATGAAGGTCAAGAACATCAACATCAGAAGATGTCACAGGAAGTGAAGAAAGAATCGCTGACCCTCCCAAAACTGAAGCCAAATCAGAAGCATTAAAGTTCAGGAAGGCTGTGCTGAAGGGCTTTTTCACAGACACACACACAAAAAATGAAGACTGCAAGTCACTCAACTTCCGGCAGCCTAAGACACTGAGACTCTGAAGGCAGCCCCAGCAGAAACAAGCTTGACCACTATGTCATCATCAAGTTTCCTCTGACCACTGAGTCAGCCATGAAGAAGACAGAAGAAAACAACACACTTGTATTCAGTGAGGATGTCAAGGCCAACAAGCACCAAATAAAGCAAGCTGTGAAGAAGCTCTATGACATTGTTGTGACTAAGGTCAATATCTTGATTAGGCCTGATGGAGAGAGGGCCTATTTTTGACTTGCTCCTGACTATGATGCTTTGGATGTTGCCAACAAAATTGGGGTCATCTAAACTGAGTCCAACTGGCTTGTTGTAAATACAAATTTTTAGAAAGAAAGGGAGAGAGAGGCAAGAATTAAAAAAAAAAAAGAAAAGAAAAAATTATTCTTGTTTATTTACAAAATTTGAATACATTGTTTCCCAGAACAGATTCTTCCAATTCCCCTCACCCTCCCATCAAACTATAAAACTACATAATAAATCTCCCCTCCCCCTGCACATCCTCATCCCTCTGCTTCCACCCTTCCTCCTGTCCCCATCCCCAATCTGTACACTTATGCTACAAAAATGGGTTTGTATAGTATTTATCCTTGTGGGACTGAGTTAGTTCACTCAGGATAATGCTCTCCAATCCCTCCCAAGTTAGGTAATAATTTACAAAGTCATTGCTCCTGCATGCTACGTAGTATTTCGTTGTATGCATGTACCATAATTTCTCAATTCATTTAATTGTGATTGGACATCTAGGCTGTTTCCATGTTCTTGCAATGGTAAATAATGCTGCTATGAACACTGGTGTACAAGTGTCTGTTTGAAATTCTCATTTTCTCAGGGTATATTTCAAGTAGTGGGATAGGTGGGTAATATGGAATTTCTATGTTCAACTTTTTGAGGAAGCACCAAATTGCCTTCCAGAATGACTGTACCATTTTACAATCCCACCAACAATGCACAAGAGTTCTTTTCTCATGGAGGCAAAGATTTGTAAGCTCCCTCTCACATGCTTTAGGCACATGACCAGGAGGGACGTGGAGAAGAACATTATAAGAGTGGAAGGATAGTGCAGGAGAGGAAGACCCAGAATGAGATGGATTGACTCAGAGAGTGGGGACTTGGGAGTGGATTCTGTCAGACAAAATAAGATTGGCTCAGAAAAGGGCAGAGTTCAGATCTGTGGAACATACATGCCACAGAACAACAACATCTTGCCAAGTTGCTCTCAACTATTCTTTTTTTAAAATTTTTTATTATTATTATTTGTGTGTGTGTGTGTGTGTGTGTCTGTGTACCGTCAGATCAGATCTGACTGGTAACCCTCAACTATTCTTTACCACTCTTGATCTCTTAGTACTTTATGTTGCCAATATCAGGTATTTTTGTACAAGCAGTGATAGCCTAGTGCATTACATATTTGGCTGTTAACGTAAAGATTGACAGTTCAAATCTCCAAGCTGCTCTCTGGGAGAAAACTAAGTGGCTCTCCTCCTGTAGAAACTTACCGTTTCAGTAATAGACTTATAGCGGTGCCAGGAGGCAGCATCAATTCAATAGCAGTGAGTTTGGTTTGAGTGGGTATTCTCTTATTTATTTCAATTCCTGTTTATTATTTCTCTCAACTAGAAAGTCCTTTGAAGATAATGAGTTGTGTTTCTTGCTGTATCTCTAGTACCTTGACTAGTGCTCAATTCTGAGCTAATATATATTTATTTTTCATTAAAACTATCTGCCATTAAGTGAATTCCAACTCAAAGTGAACCCACGTGTTATAAAGTACAACTGGGTTTTTAATGACTGGGATCTTTTGGCAATAGGTGGTCCACGTAACGGAGGGGATATTTTGAAAGTGACCAACATACTAAACCCAGGTCAGTATACCTTTCTTCCGAGATCCTTATAGGATGATTCTGAGCACCCACTCATTGAATCACATAGGACTCTGAATGACAGCAACCACTCAAAAAACGTTTGTTGGCTAATTGACCACCATAGGTGTTTAGTGTCCAGCCTTTAATAGTGTTGTGCTGTTGCTTTGTACTGTCAAGTTGGAGCCTACTCATGGCCAACCCTCTAGTGGATTTTCAGAGACAGGAAATTCTGCTGGAGAAGATTTCCCATCTTTCTCCCACAGAACAGCTGGTGGGCTTGAACCCACGTGCCTTTGGGTTGACACCACAAAGCATTGCCACTAAGTCATCAGGGCTAGAACCAGACAGAGAGAAAGATAGATACAATTCATCAGTCAAACAGTAGTTCATTAAACATTGGGAGGACATGAAGGTGATCAGTTCCAAAGGAAAATGATTACTAGAATGTGTCTCCCAAGAACTGACCTGACAAAATCTTTACAGATGACAAATATTTATTAAGATGTCAAAACTGTAAAACCTAGAGTTTCACAAACAGAATAAGCTCAACATCTATTGTAGTACTTAATTAACAAATGGGGTCTATACTTCAACACTAATTCAATTCAAAGTATCAGTTAGACCTACCATAAATTTACCTACTGCTTCACCATTCAGTCAAGGTGAGTTGCTGTGTGCCAGGTGTCCGACAACACACTAATAGCCTCATCTTTTAATGCAAAAAGTTGCCTTTATAGAAAACTTTTTCTTCCTTGCTTCCTCCCCTCACTACATAAATTGAAAAACTCCTCTCCTAAAAGCATAAAAATAGCCATTCACAAATGCACCCTCTTCCTTGGGGACGGACTAACTGTAGGGGAAAAGATAATTACTTCGTTCTTTTGTCTCCAAATTATTTGTAATAAAATCTAAACCTACACTGCAAGGTCTTTCGTGAGGATGTCATAAATTAAGATGCATGGATGTATCTGGTGCATCTGTTCCATTCTCCGGCCCTTTGTCTTCTGCAAAGAACACAGCAACCTCAATATCCAGCAGACAGCATTTACGCAAATGATGTCATGGTCGGTAGCATTATTATTCAGTGATTGTCTGTCATAGACACCTTACTGTACATCTGTTATGCAAATGTATGTTAATTCCGACTCCCTGACAGCTGCCTCGCCTCCCTCCCTAAAATGATCTTTTCCATTTTGAAGTTTGCAATCTGTTCCCAAAAATGTTAATCCAACAATTAGCTGAAATCGCTAAACAGAAAATGTTCACGTTCTGCCTAAAATAGAAGGTAACATTTTAAAATAGACAGTGAACCTTCCCCCCACTTCGTTTATTTTGTACATGCTTCCACAGAGTGTAAACACGGATCTCTGCACAGCTTGGCCTGGGGTAAGTGGCAATTTTCCCCACCTCAGTCCTGGGACATTGATGAGAAAGAGCTATCACAATTTCTGTCACTCAGATTGTGTCCTCCAAAGTGCACTGGTGATACAGTCTTCCTCCTGGAATCTGAAGCTCTTCTGTTTTCACTACCAAAAAGAATTTGTATCAAGGACGTGCATATTAAGAAATCACACACGGGAGCATAAACTAACGAGCAGCTGAGGAATGAAATCTAATGGGGCTTCCCATGAGATGCGACACACTGTAGACATTCTCTCAGTGCATGGCTGATGAATGATGTTTCCATATTTATTTCATACTCATTTTGAAGTTTAGGCTACAGAAATTGGAGCCAATAATGTTCTCAGGATTCCTTTTGAGACAACTTCAACTCATAAGAAGTTTCCCTATAATAGAACTTGGGAACCATTGCCCGGGTCTGTAACAACCTTTTTGATTGTTACTCTGAATGCCTACCTTGTTGCTGCCACTGTATAGACCCATGTGATTAAGACTCTGGCTCCTCTGTGCTGATCTTTACCAATGACAATGTGCCCTTTCAGTGATCGGTCTCCCTTGAGGACGTGTAAACTTGTGATGAAGTCTCACTGTCATCATCCTCGCTCAATGGAACGTTCTGTTTAAACTTCAGTCGAGACAGATTTGTTTGTTTGTTCTTCAGGCAGTCGATGGCATATCCATCTTAATTAATATTATAAATTGCAAATGCCCATTTTTCCTGGATCTTTTTTATTGTTCAACATTTGCATGCATATGAGGTAATTAAAAATGTAATGGATTGTATCAGAGATACCTTAGTAATCAATGATAGTGAATAATAGAACTATTAATTCTTTGTTAAAGATTATGATCAAGAAAATTGAAAATATTATAGAAAACTTACTTAGATTAAATAAGAGCTTCCTGTTACAGTTGCTGTTATGTGCCATCAAGTCTTTTGTGACTCATAGCAACCCCATACACAACAGCTTTAAATCCTGCTCTATCTTTTTTTTTCTTAGTTTTTATTGTATTAATTTTATGTGTACCATCAAATCAGAACTGACTGGTACAGGAGCAGATTGCCCTCTCCTTCTCCAGCAGAGCATCTGGTGGATTTGAACCACGTACCTCTGGGATTGCAGTGCAGCATCTTGCCACTAGGCCACCAGAGCTCCCTAAATCCTGCTCTACCTTAAACCAATCTCATTATCTATGATACACCTATCACCTTTACCCCAGTCACTGAGTCAACCCTTCTCATTAGGGACTTCCTCTCTTGTGGTGCCCCTCCAACCTTTCAAATATGATGTACCTCTCTGAGGACTGGTTGCTCCTTGCAACATGCCCAAATTATGTCAGATGAATCTTTGAAATCCTTGTGTCCAAGGAGCAGCCTGGTCTCACCCTCTCTAGGATGAACCTGTTTGTTCTCCTAACAGTTCAACTCTTCTCCAGCACCACAACTCAAAGTCTTAGAATCCTCTTCTGTCAACCTTAATTAGTATTCAGCTCTCTAATGCATAGCAAGCAATTGCAAAGACCATGGCTGGATAAGGCACACCCTAGTCTCTAGATTAATGTCATTGCTTTTCAGTACTCTGGAGAGGTTCCTGAAAGCAATTTTTCCCGGTGCAATTTGTCCTTTGATTTCCTGGCTGCTGGCACCAAGAATGTTAAGGAGCCAAGCAAGGTGATGTTAATAAGCTCAGTCTCTTCATTGTCTTTCATGATGCTGCCAATTGGCTCAGTGGTGAGAATCTTTGTTCATGTCGAGATTCAATCTATATTGAAGGCTGCAGTCATCTGCATAACACAGGTTGTCGATGAATCTTCTTCTAATACTAATGCCACATTCCTTCTCATGGAGCCCGACCTCCCAGATGATCTGTTCCTCAAATAGATTGAAAAGGAATGGAGAACAATGTATATGAGCTTTGTAAATAAACCAGTATAATAAAAAAATTATAAACAAGTATGGAGATTTAAAACAAGTATGAACATAGGTGCATCTCTAGAGTACACCTTTTCTGATTTTGAACTGTGCAGTGTTTCCTTGCTCTGTTCTGATGACTGCCTCCTTGTTCAAATGTAGGTTTCACCTAAGCACTATCAAGCGACGACTATTCTCAGGGCTAGCCATGGTTTGTTGTGATCCGCATGGTCAAATAGCTTTGCATAGTCAATAAAACACAGATAGACAGTCTTCTGGTACTCTCTGCTTTCAGCTAAGATCCATCTAACACCAACTATAATGTCCCTAATGTTACAGCCTTTTCTAAACCCAGCATGCACTTCTGGCAGTTCTCTGTTAATGTGTTGTTCCAATCTTTTTTGTGTAATTTTCAGCAAGATTTTTTTATGTGTGATATTAATGATTTAATAATTTCCACTTTGTCAGGTCACCTTTTCTTGGATCAGAAACAAAAATGGATTTCTTCCAGTCAGTTTCCCAGGCTGTTATGATCCAGTTTGGGGTTTTTTTTTGTTTTTTTT
>NW_006399785.1:14650261-14660039 GCF_000299155.1 Elephantulus edwardii | reverse complement strand
ACTCAAAGCAACCCTATGAACGAAAGGCCTGAAACCCCTCTACAACTATTGACATTTATCAAAGTTCATAGAGTTTCTGGAGTCATGTTGTTTAGGAAGTGGATGCCTTCCCTTCTTCCAAATATCTCCAAATGTCCGTAGACAGACAGGTCCTTTTCTGGGTTCTTAATTCTATTCCATTGGTCTGTGTGTCAGTCATTGTACTAATCCCATACAGTTTTGTTTTCTATGGCCGTGTTTTGTGATCAGGGAGTACTATGCCATCCACTTAATTTTCACTTTGTCAGAAGAGCTTTGCTATTTTTGTATCTCTTAATTTTCTAAATAAAGAAAACCTATTGAGTAGAGAAAAAAAATCCAAACATTTGTCAATGACACTTCAGAAGAGGCTTTCAGATTAAAGTTTACAGAATACTACAGGGTCTCCAAAAGAAAAAGACTGATAATTACAAAATGGACAAAAGATATGGAAATATGTTTCATAGAGGAAGACATTCAGATGGCCAACAGACACACGAAGAAATTATCAATATCATTGGCAATAAAACATATGCAACTCAATTCCACAATGAGATAATATTTCAAGCCAGTAGCATTAACAAAATTTAACAGGACAGCACAAAATAAATATTGGAGAGGAAGTATAGATATTGGAACTCTCATACACTGTTGGTGGGATTGTAAAATGGTCTGACCACTATGGAATTCAGTTTTGTGTTTCTTCAAAAAGCTGAAAATATAAATTCCATGTGACCCAGTGTTCTACTACTAGGAATATACCCTGAGGAAAATAGAACTGAGACACAAAATGACATTTGTATACCAACGTTCATAGCAGTGTTATTCACAATAGCAAGAAAATGGAAGTAGGACAAATGTTCATCAGAATATGAAATGGTTTGAAAAATGGTGGTATGCCATAGGATGGAATGCTATACAACATTCAGGAGCAACGGTTTTAAAAAATGCTATATTACCTGGGAGCTTTATGCTAAGTGAACTAACTCAGTCTCCTAAGGACAAATACTGCATAAAACCATTATTGTAAAAATAGAATAATAAATTGCAAGATGTGTATAAATGTCCAAAGGGGGGAAAGGGGGAAACGTCCAAGGGTGGGGACAAATCATGAAGTCACAGAGTTCAGTGGGCAGAGAGAAAGGATAAAAAAATTAGGAAAAATCTAATGGAGTCTTTGAAGGACAGGGTGATAATAGTCATAGATCAATTGTGATTGGTTTTATAAAGCACAATGTATTGGAAGGAGTGTACAAAAGAAAATGTGTATTGATGAAACACAGTGCATCAGAATTTTTAATGTAAATTTACATGCAGAACAGTTTACCCAGGAGGTTGGGCTCTATGAGGAGAAATGTGGCATCAGGATTGAAGGTAGACTCATCAACAAACTGTGTTGCGTAGACGACACAACCTGCTTGCTGAAACTGAGGAGAACCTGAAGTGCTTGCTGCAGAAGGCCAAGGACTGCAGCCTTCAATACAGATTGAAGCTCAACACCAAGAAAACAAAGATTCTCACCATTGAGCCAACTGGCAGCATTGTGATGGATGGTGAAGAAACTGAGATTGTTAATTGCTTCAGTTTGCTTGGCTCTACAATCAACACTCTTGGTACCAGCAGCCAGGAAATTAAAAGAAAAATTGTACTGGGAAAGTCAGCTGTCAGAGACCTCTCAAAAGTACTGAAGAGCAAGGATGTCAGTCTGGAGGCTATGGTGCGCCTGATATAGGCCATGGTCTTTGCAATTACTTGCTATGCATCAAAAAGTTGGACAATGACTAGGGTTAATAGAAGGAGAATTGATGCCTTTGAGCTGTTGGTGCTGGAGAAGAGTATTGATATACCATGGACTGCCAGGAGAACAAACAAGTTCATCCTTGGAGACATGAAGCCAGGTTGCTCCTTGGAGGCAAAGATTCTGAAGCTTCATCTCACTTATTTTGTATACGTTGCAAGGCAGGATCAGTCCTTGGAGAGGGAAATCATACTTGGGGGGGTGTGAAGGGACAGTGCAGGAGAGGGAGACCTTCAATGAGGTGGATTGTTTCAGTGACTGGGGTAGTGGCGGGGGAGGTGTGTCAGAGACAGTGGGATTGGCACAGGATAGAACAGGGTTCAGGGTTGTTGTACATAAGTCACTATGATTGTAGGCGACCCCCTGGCCCGTAACAACAACAATAACAACAATATAAAATGAAAATATGTAATAAGAAAGCAGAAAAAGAAGACTACAGCCTTCAATATGCATTGCTTCTCAACATCAAGACCGTCATCATTAAACCAGTAAGCAACATCATGATAGATGGAGAAAAGTTTTAGCTTGTCAATGTTTTCATCTTTGTTGGCCCATGATTGACGCGCTTGTTACCAATCAGGAGATCAGGGTTGTATTACATTGGACAAATCTGTCAGGGATTTCTCCAAATTGCTGAGGAGCAATGAGGTCAGTTTAAAGAGTACACTATGCATGACTTGGGCAGCTATCTTTTCAATCACTTGCTATGCATCTGAGAGCTGGACAATGGAGGAGGTTGACAGAAGAGACATTGACACCTTTGAATTGTGATGTTTGAGAAGAGCACTGACTGTCCCATGGACTGCCAAGGGAATAGACAAGTATATCTTGGAAAAAGTGTATCAAGAGTGCTTCTTCGAGGCAAGGGTGGTGAAACTTCGTTTGCTCTCCCATATTTTGAGCATGTTCCTATGAGATGCCTGGTAAGAGGTATCATACTTGGAAAGGTAGAGGGTCACAAAAAGAGTGGAAGACCTTCAACGAAATGGGTTGAAACAGTGTCTGAATGGGCTTAAGTGTTTGAGAAATGATGATCAGGACACAGGATAATCAATGTTCAGATCTGTCATTTATAGGGTCACTATGAGTCATACTTGACTTAATAGCGCCTAACAACATGATTTGGAGTCAATTCAGAGGCCCCTAACAATAACAACAACATTTCTACTTTCATCCAACAAGTATTTTCCTATTTTTCTTTATTTTGCAACGAATCAAATAGAGGTTGTAAAAGGCACTGTTGCACTTTTAAATTGAATGTTTGGCTTATGTATTTTATAGTCATGGATCAACATCTGAGACATAGGATTTGGGTGACAGAAGCAGTATTTCTTCAGAATACAATTTGTCCTATCGATAAGACCCAGAACTTAACTACTTATACCCATATTCCAAACTCTTTGCTTTCAAGATCTATTTTAATTTTTTCATGTATTCTTCAGAACAGAGGTCTCCTTAAAGAGGCCAGTATTGATTAGGTGGAGAAAATAGAAATGTATCTATTTCTGTAATAAATAACTATACCTTCCAATTATTTCTGTCAGAATAGAACCTATAATCTGATGCTTTTCATAATCCTTGAGACAAAGATTATAGAGCTGAAATCTACTCTAGCCCCTACTTTCTTTGCACTTTACCTTATTCTTCTCCTTCTCACTTAAAACCTTCAAAATATTCTGGTCTCTTTCACTATCAGAGAAAATTTTCAGCCAACCTCAATTTATGTAAAACTACGTGGCACATTTCATCACAGGCTTTAAGTGGACAGCTGAATGTTTGAAATCTGCCACTGATAAAATTAGTCCTTTGTTGAAATATCTCAATTGATAGTCCATCAATTGAACTGTATTTCATCAATTGGCAAGTGATGAGAATTTTAAACAGCTTGTGAGTCAATGGGATTGAAAGGAGACAAGAAATATGAATGCGGATCAATGTGGACACTGTGTGATATATATTCTAGGGTAGTTAATGTTCCATGGCAAGAGAATATGGCTGATGAGAAATCAAGAGAATTTGAACAGATACTATAGTGACTTTGTTCATTTCTGCAGGTGAGGAGTTCCAGAGATACATGACCAAGTATTCAAGCAAGACCCATTACCTTGGGTAGGGAGAGTTCTGAAAAGCAGGAGTCTGGTGATTCCCTTGAGTCAAAATCTCAGTAACTTTTCACATTAATTATCAAACTAACCCTGGTCTTGCCTTTTAGGTGGTACATTTTTATTCCTCCCTGCCCATTTATGATTCATACACAAACACAGATCGGAGTTTGCTCACGTGGGTCTCTCCCTGAGTCTTGATACACCCTATCTTCCTTTGAATATACAATCTCTGCCACATAGTTGGCATTGAGTTTTATTTTTTGTGTCCTTTCCCTCAACTCTTACTGCATTGTAACAGGATTTCTCCTTTGTTATTTCCCATTACATTATACAAACTACTTTAGTGCTTTGGATGCATCCCCATTGTGATCAGATTATTTACATGTTTATTCACGCTGTCTCAACAATTTTGCATTTGCCTTTTAGTCTCCTTGGGTGCTATTACTTCACAACCTCATACTTTTGTCTCCTTCTCATTACACAGATATCAAGTCAAATTCTATGTTTATATCGAGGACTTTATAATTTTACTAGAGGACATCTATCCTGTGACACGTATGCCCCAGCCAGCTGACCTGAACTGGCATTGGGTCTCTGCAGAGTGTTTGGAACACCCCTTGCACCTGGGAACACTTAAACCTGATCTCTGCTTTTCTGTCACTATTTTCCCTTCTTGCTTGTCATAGGTGAGACACATGTCCCAGCCAAGTGATCTTAATCAGTGCTGGGCCTCTGCAGAGTGAAACAGCCCCTTGGTAATCCAAAGTCTTCAAGATACTGTTAAAACATCATCTTCACCTAGTACAAGAGTATAGTCAAGGACCTTCTGCTGAACCATCACAGAGATTCGAGAAGAGAGCTGAGGATCCTGGCCATGCCACTCTGCAGACCAAGGACAACTGACAAAAGAAACACTGCTTATGTTAGTGTTCCTGGTCTCATGTCACTTCTGATGCCAAGGAGGACAATAGACTTTAGGAGAGAGCACAGCCCACTGAGCCACCAGTGAGGAGGACATCCTGCCCATGAAGGTCAAGAACATCAACATCAGAAGATGTCACAGGAAGTGAAGAAAGAATCGCTGACCCTCCCAAAACTGAAGCCAAATCAGAAGCATTAAAGTTCAGGAAGGCTGTGCTGAAGGGCATTTTCACAGACACACACACAAAAAAATGAAGACTGCAAGTCACTCAACTTCCGGCAGCCTAAGACACTGAGACTCTGAAGGCAGCCCCAGCAGAAACAAGCTTGACCACTATGTCATCATCAAGTTTCCTCTGACCACTGAGTCAGTCATGAAGAAGACAGAAGAAAACAACACACTTGTATTCAGTGAGGATGTCAAGGCCAACAAGCACCAAATAAAGCAAGCTGTGAAGAAGCTCTATGACATTGTTGTGACTAAGGTCAATATCTTGATTAGGCCTGATGGAGAGAGGGCCTATTTTTGACTTGCTCCTGACTATGATGCTTTGGATGTTGCCAACAAAATTGGGGTCATCTAAACTGAGTCCAACTGGCTTGTTGTAAATACAAATTTTTAGAAAGAAAGGGAGAGAGAGGCAAGAATTAAAAAAAAAAAAGAAAAGAAAAAATTATTCTTGTTTATTTACAAAATTTGAATACATTGTTTCCCAGAACAGATTCTTCCAATTCCCCTCACCCTCCCATCAAACTATAAAACTACATAATAAATCTCCCCTCCCCCTGCACATCCTCATCCCTCTGCTTCCACCCTTCCTCCTGTCCCCATCCCCAATCTGTACACTTATGCTACAAAAATGGGTTTGTATAGTATTTATCCTTGTGGGACTGAGTTAGTTCACTCAGGATAATGCTCTCCAATCCCTCCCAAGTTAGGTAATAATTTACAAAGTCATTGCTCCTGCATGCTACGTAGTATTTCGTTGTATGCATGTACCATAATTTCTCAATTCATTTAATTGTGATTGGACATCTAGGCTGTTTCCATGTTCTTGCAATGGTAAATAATGCTGCTATGAACACTGGTGTACAAGTGTCTGTTTGAAATTCTCATTTTCTCAGGGTATATTTCAAGTAGTGGGATAGGTGGGTAATATGGAATTTCTATGTTCAACTTTTTGAGGAAGCACCAAATTGCCTTCCAGAATGACTGTACCATTTTACAATCCCACCAACAATGCACAAGAGTTCTTTTCTCATGGAGGCAAAGATTTGTAAGCTCCCTCTCACATGCTTTAGGCACATGACCAGGAGGGACGTGGAGAAGAACATTATAAGAGTGGAAGGATAGTGCAGGAGAGGAAGACCCAGAATGAGATGGATTGACTCAGAGAGTGGGGACTTGGGAGTGGATTCTGTCAGACAAAATAAGATTGGCTCAGAAAAGGGCAGAGTTCAGATCTGTGGAACATACATGCCACAGAACAACAACATCTTGCCAAGTTGCTCTCAACTATTCTTTTTTTAAAATTTTTTATTATTATTATTTGTGTGTGTGTGTGTGTGTGTGTCTGTGTACCGTCAGATCAGATCTGACTGGTAACCCTCAACTATTCTTTACCACTCTTGATCTCTTAGTACTTTATGTTGCCAATATCAGGTATTTTTGTACAAGCAGTGATAGCCTAGTGCATTACATATTTGGCTGTTAACGTAAAGATTGACAGTTCAAATCTCCAAGCTGCTCTCTGGGAGAAAACTAAGTGGCTCTCCTCCTGTAGAAACTTACCGTTTCAGTAATAGACTTATAGCGGTGCCAGGAGGCAGCATCAATTCAATAGCAGTGAGTTTGGTTTGAGTGGGTATTCTCTTATTTATTTCAATTCCTGTTTATTATTTCTCTCAACTAGAAAGTCCTTTGAAGATAATGAGTTGTGTTTCTTGCTGTATCTCTAGTACCTTGACTAGTGCTCAATTCTGAGCTAATATATATTTATTTTTCATTAAAACTATCTGCCATTAAGTGAATTCCAACTCAAAGTGAACCCACGTGTTATAAAGTACAACTGGGTTTTTAATGACTGGGATCTTTTGGCAATAGGTGGTCCACGTAACGGAGGGGATATTTTGAAAGTGACCAACATACTAAACCCAGGTCAGTATACCTTTCTTCCGAGATCCTTATAGGATGATTCTGAGCACCCACTCATTGAATCACATAGGACTCTGAATGACAGCAACCACTCAAAAAACGTTTGTTGGCTAATTGACCACCATAGGTGTTTAGTGTCCAGCCTTTAATAGTGTTGTGCTGTTGCTTTGTACTGTCAAGTTGGAGCCTACTCATGGCCAACCCTCTAGTGGATTTTCAGAGACAGGAAATTCTGCTGGAGAAGATTTCCCATCTTTCTCCCACAGAACAGCTGGTGGGCTTGAACCCACGTGCCTTTGGGTTGACACCACAAAGCATTGCCACTAAGTCATCAGGGCTAGAACCAGACAGAGAGAAAGATAGATACAATTCATCAGTCAAACAGTAGTTCATTAAACATTGGGAGGACATGAAGGTGATCAGTTCCAAAGGAAA
Organism: Elephantulus edwardii; assembly: GCF_000299155.1. Taxonomy (NCBI): domain Eukaryota; kingdom Metazoa; phylum Chordata; class Mammalia; order Macroscelidea; family Macroscelididae; genus Elephantulus; species Elephantulus edwardii. Next base: position 14,652,607 of record NW_006399785.1, on the reverse strand, counting down.
ATGATTACTAGAATGTGTCTCCCAAGAACTGACCTGACAAAATCTTTACAGATGACAAATATTTATTAAGATGTCAAAACTGTAAAACCTAGAGTTTCACAAACAGAATAAGCTCAACATCTATTGTAGTACTTAATTAACAAATGGGGTCTATACTTCAACACTAATTCAATTCAAAGTATCAGTTAGACCTACCATAAATTTACCTACTGCTTCACCATTCAGTCAAGGTGAGTTGCTGTGTGCCAGGTGTCCGACAACACACTAATAGCCTCATCTTTTAATGCAAAAAGTTGCCTTTATAGAAAACTTTTTCTTCCTTGCTTCCTCCCCTCACTACATAAATTGAAAAACTCCTCTCCTAAAAGCATAAAAATAGCCATTCACAAATGCACCCTCTTCCTTGGGGACGGACTAACTGTAGGGGAAAAGATAATTACTTCGTTCTTTTGTCTCCAAATTATTTGTAATAAAATCTAAACCTACACTGCAAGGTCTTTCGTGAGGATGTCATAAATTAAGATGCATGGATGTATCTGGTGCATCTGTTCCATTCTCCGGCCCTTTGTCTTCTGCAAAGAACACAGCAACCTCAATATCCAGCAGACAGCATTTACGCAAATGATGTCATGGTCGGTAGCATTATTATTCAGTGATTGTCTGTCATAGACACCTTACTGTACATCTGTTATGCAAATGTATGTTAATTCCGACTCCCTGACAGCTGCCTCGCCTCCCTCCCTAAAATGATCTTTTCCATTTTGAAGTTTGCAATCTGTTCCCAAAAATGTTAATCCAACAATTAGCTGAAATCGCTAAACAGAAAATGTTCACGTTCTGCCTAAAATAGAAGGTAACATTTTAAAATAGACAGTGAACCTTCCCCCCACTTCGTTTATTTTGTACATGCTTCCACAGAGTGTAAACACGGATCTCTGCACAGCTTGGCCTGGGGTAAGTGGCAATTTTCCCCACCTCAGTCCTGGGACATTGATGAGAAAGAGCTATCACAATTTCTGTCACTCAGATTGTGTCCTCCAAAGTGCACTGGTGATACAGTCTTCCTCCTGGAATCTGAAGCTCTTCTGTTTTCACTACCAAAAAGAATTTGTATCAAGGACGTGCATATTAAGAAATCACACACGGGAGCATAAACTAACGAGCAGCTGAGGAATGAAATCTAATGGGGCTTCCCATGAGATGCGACACACTGTAGACATTCTCTCAGTGCATCTGTGTCAGCCAATTCATTTTGGTATAGTGACTCTGTGTATTCCTTCCATCTTCTTTTGGTGCTTCCTGGGTCATTCAACCTTCTGCCCACAGCATCCTTAAGTAAGCTCTTACTTAAATAAGCACTTACTTTGTATCTGTTCCTGACTCTGAAAACCTGCTGGAGAGTCAGCTATGAGTCTCTTCTGATTCAATAGTACACAGTAACAACTACATATATAAAACACAGTAACATATATAGCTTCTCTGATCTTGAAATCTATATCATTGGTATTTTAAATATCATGGGGGTCACTCATGATGGAAAAGTTTAAATGGAGTAACTAGATTTAAACTATGAAAAATGCCTGGTGATCAACTTCTAAATATTAGTCAATTAAAACCTTACAGATCACGTAATTTAATTGGTTATTTTGGATATAACCTTTGGAGGAATTTTTGTTGGAGGTCACTATGTTTGTTGAAGTGGAGGACACACAAGGGCAAGTAAGATCACTGCAGAGATGGACTTGCACAATAGCTGTTAATGTGTTAAAAAACACATTACTTAACATATTTTTCTCTTTTGTCTGGTCTTCAACCATGCATCAACTGAGAACAGCTAACAACAGAAAAAAATTCATAATGTGATAGTTACTATATTGGCTACGGGATTCAATGATAAACATTTTTTGAAGTTGAATATCATGATAAAGTCCATTTTAAGAGTGGAGATAAAGTGAGGGATGACTTCTTAAAATGTAAAGCTCCTCATCATGTACTTCTTTCCGGGTCTCTATGCTAAGAATGAAGGAGGATAGAGAACTGAAAAGCTGATGAGTGAAATAGAAGTCAAAGCTGTCACTTCAGCTAGGCTCTTCTCAATTCTGCTCTGATGCCTGATACTTGGTTTTCTGTAAAATTCAAAGCTCATCTGTAAGAAAGAGACTTTGATCTGTGCTCCATTTCAGCAGTCCCAAGGACCCACATTCTTCCTGGATATTTACTCACCAACCTTCCCTCTTAGCATGAGAGTCTATTTATAAAACGATCTATTATGAACTGAATTTGTGTCCTTCTGAGACAAATATTCTGAATCTTTGACTACTTATACTTGTAGTATAAGGTATGTTG
>NW_006399785.1:14624170-14649624 GCF_000299155.1 Elephantulus edwardii | reverse complement strand
AAAAAATAACCAAATGTTCCATACCTGACCCTCATCAAGGTGGGAGAAACCATCTTCCAGCATTCAACAACTTTGTATGAGCCTCCAAGTTACAGACCTAGTCCTATGCTTGTTTTTATTGTTATATGCCATTGAGTCACCTGTGACCCATAGCCACCCTATGTACAGCAGGTCTGAACCTTGTCTTGGCCTGAGCCAATATCACTAATTCTGACACATTAATTCCCATTGCCCCAGGTACTATATCAATCTATCTTACCTGGGCTCTTCCTCTCATGTGGTGTCCCTCCACACTTCTGAGCATGATGTCTTTCTCCAAGGACTGGTCTCTCCTGGCTATGTGACCAAAGTATGTGAGACAGAGCCTCAAAGTCCTAACCTCCAAGGACAGACTTGGTTTCACCCTCTCTAAGACAGACCCATTTGTTTTCTTGGTGGTCCATGGTATGTTCAAGACTCTTTTCCAGCACCACAACTCAAAGGCATTGATTTTTCTTCTGTTATCCTTAGTTACTGTCCAGCTCTCTGAAGTAAAACAAATAATTGTGAAACCCATGGCCTGGATTAGGTGCACCTTAGTCTCTAGAATGACATCCTTGCTCTTCAGCACTCTGGAGAGGTCCACGACAGCAGATTTTCCCAATACAAATTTGTCTTTTGATTTACTGACTGTTATGTTACTGCCTTTTAAATACAAGTCATGCCCCTCAGATGTTGGCTCACTGTAAATCAAGACACTTCCAACCCACAGCTCATTGTTAGCTAAATCCAGCAAGTTCAATCAGCTGACACCCAACTGTGGATTAAAGGATCCCATCTTGTTATGGGAATTTCTTTGCTATATTAATGAAACCACATCAATATTCTGTGGTTGTTATTTACCACTTAGCTTTCTAAACAGAAGATAATTCATTTATTGTCATTTAAAGTTACTTATTTGTGGACTTGTATTATAGTGTTATCAGGAATCTAGGATAATACTAAAAGTTCTACTCTAATAGTTTTATTTGCAACTTATCTCTGTATTAATAACAAGCACAATGGATGTGTAAAACATATTACCACTATCTTACAAATATATTACACTTACTACATATGTTAATTCATTTTAGTGACTCTAGCAAAAAAGTAGAGATAATAAAAACAAATAACTGTAGTTTGCACAGAAATAAATTATTTTTAACAGATTACAGAATTTATCTAATAGAGTAATTCCACTTAATTTTCATTTCATTCTAATAAATTGTTCTTAATTCCTATAATTAATTGTTACAATTTATCATTTAAATAGTATCTATTGAGTAGGATAGAATAGCAACATCTCATAAATTATTCTAAATTACCAATTGTAGCATCCATTTAACTTTATTTATATGCTGGATTTATTTTTTTAAGGTAACATATCAGACACTGACTATCACACACTTTATAATTAAATTCTGAGGACATTGGTGTTTCAGTGGTAAAATTCTCATCTTCTATATAAGAAATAAGGGCTTTCTGGTGGCCTAGTGGTAACAAGTTTCACTACCAGTGTAAAGGCAGGAGGTTCAAATCCACCAGACTGCCAGTTACTCTTCGGGAGAAACATGGGCAGTCTCTTTCTGTGTGATTTATAATCTCTGAAATCCTGCTGGAGGGTCCTCTTTGAGTCGATTCCTACTTCATGGCACACAGAAACAACATCATGTAGGAGATACAGGCTGTACTTCCATCCAATGACCTTTAGCAAAAACTGAAATAGAAAAAAAAAAAACAAGCAATGCCATTTCCCCTGTGACAAACTTAGTGGTGATTTATCTAAATAATGCTGCACGTTTGATGGACATAAGCAGCATTTGTTAATTGGTACAATTGTAGGGATTAAAAGGAAATGATTAAGATTAAAGATCTACTTTTCATCTTTTAAAAAGTCAGTATCTCTTACCTTGGCCTTTTCAGATATTACTGACATTGAAATGATTATTTAATATTTGTATTTTTTTGTATTCTATATTTATTAAACACATTGTATCTCCTTTTAGATTCATTGTTAGAAGTTTGGGTCTTTTTTCTGTCAATGGCATCTCTCCATGTACTTCTCATGCCATGTAGATTTCTTTACTATCTCACTATCTCTGACAAACCTAATCCTATTACCTCAGTTACTGTGTCAATTCATCTCATCCAGGGTCTTCCTCTCTTGCACTGTCCCTCCACCTTTCCAATTACGATGTTCTTCTTCACATACTAGTCTCTTCCCCCAATATGCTCAAAGTATGTGAGACTGAGCTTAAAAATCTTTGCCTCCAAGGAGCAACTTTGTTTGACCTTCTCCAAGAAAACCTTGTTTCTTCTCTTGGCCATCCATGGAATGTTCAACACGCCTCTCAGAACCACTACTTAAAGACATTTATCCTTTTTCTGTCATCCTTAGTCATTGTTCAGCTTTCCAATATATAGCAAGTAATTGAAAAGACCATGGCATGGATTAGGTGCACGTTAGTCTCCAGATTGACACCATTGCTCTTTAGCATTCTGGAGAGGTTCCTGAAGCAGATTTTCCCCCGTGTAATTCACCTTTTGATTTCCTGAGTTCTGGTGCCAAGAGTGTTGATTGTGGAACCAAGAAAGCTGAAATTGTTAACAATTGTCAACAATTTCAATCACCATCTATCATGGTGCTGCCAATTGGCCCACTGATGAGAATCTTCATTTTCTTTATACTGAACTTCAGTCCATAATGAAGACTGTAGTGCTTGACCTTCTGCAGGAAATGCTGTGGTCCTCCTTAGTTTCAGAAAGCAAGTTAGTGTGATATGTGTAACTCAGATTGTTAATGTGTAACTCAGATTGTTAATGAGTCTTCCTCCAATTCTGATGCCACATTAAACCTCATAAAACCCAGCCCAAGAATGATCTGTTCTACATATCGAACAAAATGGTAAAGTGGCAAGACACATCTAATGCACTTCTTTCCCAATTCTGCACCATGCAGTGTTTCCTTACACTGTTCTGATGACTGCTTCCTGGTTCAAGTATAAGTTTCACCAGAGCACAATCACGTGTTCCAGAATAATCATTCTCAATCTAAGCCACCATTTGTTGTGATCCACACAGTAAAATGTCTTTGCGTGGTCAATGAAATAAAAATAGACATTCTTCTGATATTCTTTGCTCTTAGCCAAGATCAATTTTATTTTGGCTATAATGTTTCTAGTGTATAGCTTCTTTTAAACCCAACTAATATTTCTGACAGTTCTCTGTCAATGTACTGTTCCAGTCATTTTTAGATAATCTTCAGCAGGATTTTGCTTGTGTTTTATATTGTTCTATACTCTACAAGGTCATCTAAGGATGACCTTTTTTCAAAACAAGAATAAATATGGATCTCTTCCAGTCAGTTGGCCAGGTAGTAGACCTCCAGATTTCTTGGCACAGCTTGGTGAGCAAATCAAGGCATCTGTCTGATGAGATATTTCACTTGTTATTTCACCAATTTCTGGTGCTTTGTTTTCTGCCAATTCCTTCAGAGCAGCTTGAACTTTGTCTTTCATCAACATTGCCTCTCGATCATATGTTATTTCATTAAGTTACTTTGTGTCAGCCAGTTCTCTCTGGTACAGCAATTCTCTATCTTCTTTTTATGGTTCCTAAATCATTTAATATTTTGCCTATATGACTGGAGCAACACATCAACAGAAAACTGCCAGATGTATAGGTTGTGTTTAGAAGAGGCTGTGGTACTAGGGATATTATAGCTAATGTTAGATGGATTTTTGCAGAAAGCAGAGAGTTGCTGTTGTTGTTGTTATGTGCCATCGAGTCGTTTGCGACTCATAGTGACCCTATGTACAAGAGCCCTAAACACTGCTCTATCCTGTGCCAAACTCGCTGTCTCAAACACATTCATTCCCACCACTCCACTCACAGAATCGATCCATCTCATCGAGGGTCTTCCTCTCCTGCGCCGTCCCTCTACTCTCCCAAACATGATGTCCCTCTCCAAGGACCAGTCCTCCTTGCAACATGCCCAAAGTATGTCAGACAAAGCTTTAGAATCCTTGACTCCAAGGAACATACTGGCTTCACCTTCTCCAGGACAAACCTGTTTAGTCACCTAGCAGTCCATGGTATATTCAACATGCCTCTCTGGCACCACAACTCAAAGGCATCAATTCTCTTTCTATCATCCCTAGTCATTGTACAACTCTCCGATGCATAGCATATAACTGCAAAGACTATAGTCTTGATCAGGCGAACCTTAGTCTCCAGCCTGACGTCGTTGCACTTCAGTGAGGTCCCTCACAGCTGACTTTCCCAATGCAATTCATCTCCTGATTTCCTGGCTGCTGTTACCAAGAGTGTTGACTGTGGAGCCACGCAAACTAAAACTGTTAGCTATCTCACTCTCTTCACCATCCATACTGATGCTGCTAATTGGCCTAGTGGTGAGAATCTTTGTTTTCTTGATATTGAACTTCAATCCATATTGAAGACTGCAGTCCTTGACCTTCTGCAGCAAGCACTTCAGGTCCTCCTCAATTTCAGAGAGCAGGGCTGTGTCATCTGCATAACGCAGGTTGTTGACTATTCTTCCACCAATCCTGATGCCACATTTCTCCTTGAGAGTACCAGAGGAATATCTATGTTTTTCACTGACTATGCAAAGGCTTTTGACTGTGTGAATCAGAACAAACTCTGCTTGACTCAGAAGAATGGGAATTCCAGAACATTTGATTGTGCTTATGCGAAACCTGTACTTTAACCAAGAGGCAGTCATCAGAACAGTGGAAGGAGACACTGAATGTTTCAAAATTGGGAAGGGTATCTTGCCAGGGATGTATTTTCTCTATATACCTTTTCAATCTGTATGCAGAACAGATCATCTGGGATATTAGGCTATACAAGGAGGAATGTGGCTTTAGGATTGGAGGAAGATTCATCAAGAACCTGCATTATGCAGATGATACAACCCTTCTTCCTGAAACTGAGGAGGACCTGAAGCACTTCCCACAGATGGTCAAGCACTGATGCTTTCAATATGGATTGAAGCTCAACATAAAAAAATAAAGATTCTCACCCCTGGGCCAATAGGCAGCATCATTATGGATGGTGAAGAGAATAAGATTCTTAACAGTTTTAGTTTGTGTGGTTTCACACTAACATTCTTGGTACCAGCAGCCAGGAAATCAAGAGGCAAATTGCATTGTGAAAGTCAGCTGTAGGGAATCTCTCCAGAGTACTAAAGAGCAATGACGTCAGGCTGGAGAGTAGAGTGCACCTGATCTGGGCCATTAGTCTTTGCAATTATGTGCTATGTATGAGTGATGGACAATGACTAGGGGTGATAGAAAGAGAATTGATGCCTTTGAGCTGTGGTACTGGAGAAGAGTGTTGACTATACCATAGACTGCTAGGGGAACAAAAATGTTTGTCCTAGAGAGCATGAAACCTGGCTACTCCTTGGAGGCAAATATTCTGAATCTTCGTCTGACATACTTTGGGCATGTTGCAAGGAAGGGCCAGTCCTTTATGAGGGATATCATGTTTGGGAAGGTGGAGGAACAGTATAAGAGAGGAAGGCCTTTGATGCGATGGATCAATTCAGTGATTGGGGTATTGGGAGTAGGTGTGTTGGAGACAGTGAGGTTGGAACAGGACAGAGCAGGGTTTAGGAATCTTGTACACAGGGTCACTATGAGTCACAAGCAACTCGAAGATACATAACAATAGCGATAGCATCTTTAATAACTACACCTCAAGGCTTGAATTTGTTCTTCAGTTCCTTCAGTTTAAGAAATTCCAAGATAGTTTGTCCCTTTTGATTCACTGACTCCAGCTCTTTGCATATTTCATTGCAGTACTTTGCTTTGTCTTCTCTAGCTGCCCTTTGAAATCTATTCAGCTTTTTAACACTTGGATTTCTTTACTTTGAGTTCTTGGCAATCTAGTGCAATATTCAGAGTTCTGATACTCTTCTTGGTTATTTTTTCCTCTTCTCTCTTTGTAATGACCTTTTGATTGCTTCCTGGGTGATATTCTTGGTATATTCCCAATGTTTATCTGGTCTTCATTCATTTACACTTAAGGCCTGAAACATGTTCCTGAGATGGTTTCTAAATTCAGATAGGATATACTCAAGGTAATTTTTTTATTCTTGTAGGGTTTTATATAATCTCTAATCTAGTGGTTTTGGTCTGTTGCTCGTCAAGTTACCGAGGCATAGTTGACTAGATGGCGCCTAACAGCCCAGCAATAACAAAGACACAGTATCTACTTGTCTTCCAGTTTATTATAATGTACTTATTTTAATGTTGCTGTGATAGTGATATTTAACACATCAGTATTTCAAAAAGCAGCAGTATCATCCATAGTGGGCAAATTTCATTGGAACTTCCAGACTAAAACAGACTAGAAAGAAAGTCTAAATATGTTCTTCCAAAAAGCAGCCAATTAATCATTATGGGTCACACAACAAAATAGTATCAGATACAGTGCTGACATATGAATTCTGTTAGGTTGGTTGTTGTTGTTAGCTGCCACCACCAAGTCAAGTGAGATTCCTGTAAACAAAAGATCTGAACCTTATTCTGTCCTGTTTCGTCCTCACACTTCCTGACACACAGAACACATTGCAACAGTCACAGTCTCAATCCACTTCTTTGAGGGTCTTCCTCTTCTTCACCAGCCCTCCTCCCTTCCAAGCATCATATCCCTCTCCAAGAAATAGCCCCTCCTAGCAACATGCCCAAAGTATGTGAGACAAAGCCTCAACCTTCTTGCCTCCAAAGAGGGCTTCACTGCACCTTCTCAAAGACAAATCTGTTTGTTCTTTTGGCTGTCCATAGAATGTTCAGTACACTTCTCCAACACCACAGCTCAAAGGCGTCAATTCTTCTTCTGTCATTCCTATTCATCATCCAGCTCTCAAATATTGGAGGACACTAAAAATGTACTGGTTTCAACAGTAGGTCAAAACCTATTAGTAATAATAAGAATGGTTTAGGAATAAACAAAGTTTTCTTCTATAATATGTAGGATTATCTTGAGTCAAATTTGATACATGAAGCCAATTAACATAATAATGTATATTCTTTATCAATTAAAAATATATACACAACAGACAAAGTCTCGAAAGTCAGCTTTCTCCCAAGTCGATCTGCCCCCTATCAAAAAAGAAAATTACACAGAGATAATGAAGTTTAAGGTGAAGTAATCTTGCTGGCTGTTAACATGTTTTGGTAAATGTCCTCCTTCACCCACTTTGGGACAACTAGCAATTGAAGAGTGCAGTGATTCCAGTACATAGTGAAAAATACCCTTTCCCTCGAGAGGCAGGGCAGGTCAGGTCTCTGTTTTCTCTCTTCACAGGATCGTTGAGTCAGGCAGAATGGAATTTATTATTTTCCATTTTCAGATGAAGGAAATTTACATTCATTGTAGTTTTTTGACTTACTGAGAATATTCTGACTGGTATGTCACAAACAAGCCTTAGCCAGTTGTACAGACTTCTGTTTCTTAAGTTCTTTTTGCTTCTCCCACTAGAGACTCTAGGCTTAACTCTTACTTTCTGACTTGATTGGCTCTGGAAGATGGAGACAAAGTTGCCTTGGGCAGTTGAGCTTATCTGAAGAACTCATGGGTTTTGAATCCACATTTGATAGATAATTGGGCTGAACAACTCAGAGAAACTTATGAAATACTCTTAAATCTGTGTAAACAATGAGCATGGCCTGAATCCAAGGATTCTTCTCTGATCCAGTGTGATGTCACAATGTCAATACACTTCATAAACCAGCATTGGGTTTCATCTCAGAGATGAAAGAAGAGAACTTTTGCTCTAGGAAACATCTCTCAGAGAGCACGACTCCTTTCCACCTGGCTGGTATAGGTGCTTGGCTGACTTGATAGCAGTTTAGAGTCTTCTGTTTGCATGAGTTACTTAGAAAAAACAACTAGAGAGATCCTGAAAGTACAGACATGATTCAAGTGAAACAAATAACCTCAGTTACTAAGACAATGGCCATGGTAACTAATCACCTTGTAAGGTTGTTCTATAACTTCAATGAATGGGTGCTTTCAAAAGAATTTATGTGGTATACAAGACTAAAAAATGTAGAAAATTATGGAGTAGAGGGAAATGATATGTTTTATTAATATTTTTATCCTGTGTATAAACTGTATTTCATGGCTGCATGTTGTGGTTTATTTAGTCTTTCATTTCGATTATTTTAGTCATTTGCATTGTGGGTTTTGCTCCCTTTACAATCATCTCCCTAATAGCTGATTTTGTGAAGCTTACAAGCTGTCTACTTCTCGCCTCATGCCCTCATGTCCTCCTTACAGATGACAGATTTCTCATTTGTCCACCCCAGTTAAACCAATACTCTGAAGGAGCAAGCATCGCCCTTTTGATGAAGGATCCTCCGTTCAACTTGGAAACTTTAAGCATCTACATCCATAAGACAACTCCAGTTCAGAGAAAGCCAACAGCTTGCCGGAAACTATCTTAACCATAGATACAATGGATCATCTTCTCTTTATCTGGTTCTTTTCTGATCAGCTCATGCCAAACCATCCTTGGCTAAATTGAATTGGGCATCAGCTGCAAGTTCAGGAGCCCACACTCCTCCCTCTGGTCCAGACCAGTTGGTCTCCTCACTCAATAATAGCACAAACCCACATGGGCCCAAGTCAAGTCAACAGGCCGGGGTTCCTCATGATCCCCAGCTCCTCAAATGAACAGTCCTTCCCTTCTCATCCACACATCTGTGCATGTTAGGTGAGCAGGGCTGAAGGAACATCTCCAAGCTCAGCTTATTTCCTCCATCGTTGTATTCATCCCACTTCTACTCTTGTTAATACAGGTGATCTCTATGACTGAGGATACTCCAATCTCAAGTCCTGGAAGCGGGCTCTGAAGAGCACCAACTTTATCTTGACTTAGAAGCCAAACAGTTTTCTAGTATTGAAAATACAGTCTCTTACTTTCCTTTTTTCCTTCTCTCCTCTCCTCCTTGCCCATCTTTCAAATGTGCGAATTTCTGCAATCAAAAGTTCGATTTGCCAGAAATCATGTGAATGGGAAGAGAAAGTGATGTTGTGGTGTACCATCAAGTTGGAGCCAACTCATAGCTGGCTTTCTAGTGAATTTTCAAAGACAGTAAATCACACGGAGAGTAGCAGAGTAGCTCCTGGGGAGTTGCTGTTGGACTTGAACTGTGTGCCTTTGAGATTGCAGCACTGAAACAAAACAATTGTCAGAAAAGAACTTGACTAATCAAAACTGTCAAATATGAGGAAGAAATCTGCAGAAAAGGAAGTAAACGTGCAGAAAAGAAGAAACATAAGGAATTTGTAAAAAAAAGACAAAATTTACAAGAACTTTTTCAAATACATATTTTATTTGTGATTTTAAAAGAAAAAAATAGCTTTTTAATCATTATTTGTTGTGCATTTTTATCCCCTCAACCTGTTTCCCTTCCCACCCTCCCATTTCCCTTTTTTTGCTTTTTAAAATTTTTGTTCATTTTTGCACAGAAAAGGAAGTCTTCACACAGAAACAACAAAAGAAAGTAGATGCAACACAGTAATCAGAAACAACAGAAAAAGAAACATAGCAAAATGGCAGCAATAAATAAAACCTGGTCTGTCAATAATCATAGTTAATAGGAATGGATTTAATAAACCCATTAAAAAACAATAAGAGTAGTAGAATGGATTAAAAAAACAAAGCCCATCATTGTGTTTCCTATGAGTCACACTCAAGAAATAAGAAAGATAGACTAAAAATCAAAGGGTGGAAAAGATATATACCAAGAAAATGGCACTCACAATAAAGCAGGAGTGGCAATCCTAATCTCTGATAAAATAGACTTCAGGTAGAAAAGTACCAAAAAAGATAAGGAAGGGTATTCTACAGTGATTAAAGATAAAATAGATCAGGAAGACATAGTGTTGGTCAACATCTACACACTAAGTGATGTTGTTGTTAAGTACTATCAAGTCATGATCAACTCATAGCTGAAACCCTGGTGAGTTTAATCACACAGGAGTAGACTGCTCATCTTTTGTTCCTCAGAGGAGCTAGTGGATTCCAGCTTCATGTATTCAGGACTACAGCACTATTTACCGCTATGCCACCAGAACACCACGTGATAGACCTGCAAAGTACATAAAACAATGGTTAACAGACTTGAAGAAAGAAAAACAACAGCACAACAAGAGTAGTAAAAGACTTTAACACACTACTCTCACCAAAGAATGTTTCAAATCAAAGAAAACTTAGCAAAACTGGGGGATATCTAAACTATACAATCAGTCAATTAGACCTTGTACATGTAAGAGGTTGCACCCAACCCAAAGTCAATTTACTTCTTACTTAACTATACATGTTGCATTCTCCAGAAATGATTATACATTAGGACACAAAACAAGCCTCAACAAAATAAAAAAGACAGAATAATTCAAAGTATCTTTTAAGATCACATTGCCATAAAACTAGAAATTAACATTAAGAAGGTAAAGCTTATAACATCACCCAAATGGAAGCTAAATAACGCTGGGCTAGATCATGATTGGATTTTAAATAAATTTTAAAAGTTTCTAGAAAGAAATGATAATGAAAATAAAACATTGCAAAAACTCTGGAGTACAGGTAAGGCAGTCCTCAGAGGACAGCTCATAGCAATAGGCAAACATTAGAAAGAAAGAAAGAGAGAGAGAAAGAGAGAGAGAGAGAGAGAAGACACAAAATCCATGACCTAAGTCAACAGCTCCATCAAATAGAACAAAGAAGGATAGTCAAACCCCCACAGCCTCTAGAAAAATGAAAATTATTAAAAAAGAGCTGACATCAATAAGATGTTGTTTTAGGTGATGTTGAGTTGAATGCACCTCACGGTGACCCTAAGAACAAAAGATCTGAACTCTGTTCTATCCTGTGCCATCCTCCCACTTCCTGACATACATATGCCCATTGCAGCAGTCACCATGTCAGTCCACCTGGTTGAGAATATTCTTCTCCTTTGCTGGCCCTCTATCCTTTCTAGCATCATGCCCTTCTCCAAGGAAGAAGTTGCCCCTCCTGACAACATGCTCAAAGTATGTGAAGGGAAGCCTCATCATTTCTACCTCCAAAGAACACTTTGGCTGCATCCTCTCCAAGCCATATCTGTTCATTCTCTTTGCCATTCATGGGATGTTCAGTGCTCACAGCTCAAAGACATCAATACTTTATCTGTCATCTTTATTCACTGTCTCTCTCTCTCTCTCAGATGCATAGTAAATAATCAGAAAGACCAGGGTCTGAATCAGATATACCTTAGTCCTCAAACTGACATCATTACTCCTCAATAATTTGGAGAGATCCCTAACTGCAGATATTTCCTGTGCAATATGCCTCCTTATTTCACAACTGCTGATACGAATGGTATTAATTGTGGATACAAGACAGATGAAGCTGTTGACAGTTTCCGTCTCCTCTCCATTCATCATGACACTGCCTATCAGTCCAGTGGTAAGAATTTTTAAATCTTTGGAAGGAATGTGTGAAACACAATGTACATGAAATTTGTATGCAAACAAAGAAAATTTAGGAGAAAAAAAATCCAAAATGGAAACAAACAAACAAAAAAGATTCAATGTGGGTTGACAAACCCATTCAAAAGCAAATTTCTTCAGAGTACTGGGTCAGACTCAATTTTCCCTCTGGACCAAGCTCTAATTGTGGTTATGTGCTGTTTTGTCCAGTATGACTCACAGCGATCCTATAAACAACAGATATGAGCGCTTTCTTAGCCTGTGCCATCTTCATTATTTCTGATGAACTTGAACCTCTTGATATAGTAACTGTGTTAATTCACCTTACTGAGAATTCTCCTTTCTTTTGTTGACTCTTTACATTCCCAAACATAATGTCTTTTTCCAAGGACTGGCTCCTTCTAAGAACATGCCCAAAATATGGGAGATGAAACTTTGCCAACCTTGCCTCCAAGGGGCAGGCTGTCTGCACCTTCCCTATGACATATATGTTTGTTTTGGGCAGTTTATGAATATTCAGTGCTCTTCTCTAACACCAGAGATCAGAGACATCAGTTCTTGTGTCATCCTTGGTCATTGTCCAACTATCAAGTGCATAGAAAATAATTGAAAAGACCATTGACACAATAACTCTGGTACTGAGGGTAGATTTGTCAGAGATAATTAGATTGGCTCAGGATAGAGCAGGGTTCAGAACAATTGCACATAGGATTGCTATGAGTCATAGTCAACTTGATGGCACATGACAACAATGTTGAGTCCATATTGGATTAGGAAAGGCTGTAGTCTTTGATCAGAAGCAAGTGTTTCAAATTCTCTTCACTTTGAACTAGCAAAGTCGTATCATCAGCATGTTCTAGGTTTTGTGAGTTCCTCAGCTGCTGATGCCACATCCTTCTTCTTATGTTCCAGCCTCTTGAATAATAAGCTTGGTATATCAGCTCAGTTGGTCAAGTGGACAGAAAGTGATGCTCTAATGCCAAAAGCGGGTAACTTTAACTGTGGCACTCAGGCCTATTTTTAATTGTCTTTGTTCAAACATTCTTCTAGATCATATAGCCCTGGTGTGTCCACTTGCTGTACAGAGGTAACTCATGGTTGCTGTGAAGCTGAACACTGTGACACTGATGTGTCAAATGCAATAATGGTTACTCATGGTGGATAGTGTTGGGTGGAGCTCCCTAATTAAAACAAGCTTGGAAGCAGGAGTGGCATCCATTTCCAAAATAGCTTGCCTTAGGAAAACCTATGAACCTGGGAAAAGGATGAATATTATACAAGAGTTCAGGGTCACTATGAGTCACCTATGACTCGATGGCACTTAATAATAACGCCATATAGACTGAATAGATATGGAAAAAGGATACCATGTAAGCAGTAGGAATAGCTTATTTAAGGATTCATCTCTTGTTCAAAGAAGTTCTCCACCCCAGAATGATGTCTCAGTATCTAATATGTGGGACTTTCTATACACTTTCCACATCAACACTGGGTTTCATTTTAGAGGTGAAGGAAGAATATTTTCTTCTCTTGTGTGAAGCATCTCTCAGAGGTCATGATTCCTTTCAACCTGGTTAATGTGACTATTTGGCTCACAAGTGTGGCAGGTTGCAGTCTTCTGCTTGAGTGAGCAAATGGGAATAAATCAACTAGAAAGACCCAGAAAGTACAGATCTGGTTCAAGTGAGACACATAACCTTAGCTACAGAGACAATGGTTATAAAAACAAACTACTTTGCAAGGCTATTGTATAACTTCAGCGATTTGATGCTTTCAAAAGTGTGGTGTTCGTCTAAAAGTTGGCTTTCCTGTAGCCATTGAAGTTGGTTCCCTCTGATCTCCAGCTCCCTGGACTGCAGACAGATGATCTTGCAAATTATCAACAGCTGAGGGATTAGGCTAAGTGAGAGAGTGCCTCTCATACTGAGCAGTAAGACTTGAGATGAAAAAAGACTTAAGGCAAGCTGGAGAAAAACGCTGGGAAGAGCCAGATCATTGTAGCAAGAACCTATTATTGATGGTAGAGTGATTGTGGCAATGCTGTCGAGAAACTGTGGATAGGTGTGACCTGAGGCTTCTTACATTTGTGTTGTGCACAGTTAAGGGTTTTGCTGTTTTTGCCTTTCATGATGGAAGGAAAAGCTTCTTGATGAACAGAAATCAGAGCCTGAACTTCTTGAGGAATTATGCCTTGGGACTTCTTATTCCTTGGTGATAAGAATTTTGAAGCTCCATTTCTCATACTTTGGGCATGTTGCCAGGAAGGATCAGACTTTGGAGAAAGAAATCATGCTTGAAATGGTGGAGAGACAGCCCAGGAGAGGAAGACCCAGGATGAAATGGATTGAAACAGTAACTGGGATAATATGTCAGGGACAGTGAGATTGGCTCAGGATAGGGGCAGGTTTCAGAGCTATTGTGAGTAGGATCAATATGAGTCAAAAGTGCCATGATGGCACATATCAACAATATCAGGATTGTAATAAATAATTCATATTTCCAGAATGTATTTTTTTAAAATTGGTTTTCATTCAATCACTCACGTACATTATGCCCTGAAGCACCAATTAGTATTGATCCATACTGTTTAACACAGTATCTCCTTAAATCCTTGCTATATCTCACCTATTCTTTCTCCTCATCCTATCCATGAATTCCTGCTATACTAGTATACTCCTTCTTCCCTCTCTTTCTCCTTCTCCTTTCTGCTTCCTACTTTGAATAATTAAGCATGTCAAGTCCAAGTAGTTAATTCCAATATCCATTTATCTTTTTGCCATGCTTTCTGGGATTACCCTTCCTGCCCTTGATCCTTTATGATGTTCATTGTCTGGACATTCTAGTTCTGATTTCACTGCCTCCTACCTCATACTCGCCTTCTTATTCTTACAGTGGTTGTCTAACTTTTGTGATTGAGTCATTTCATTCAAAAGAATGTTGTCTAGATTCATCCATGCGGTGTAATATTTTCCAAATGTTTCATTGTTTGTAATACTACATAATATTCCAATTTCTCTATGAATTCATTTTTATGGACTTTTAGGCTGTTTCCATCTTCTTGCTATTGTGAATAGTGATGAAGTTGAAATATTATTATTATGTACCATGGAATTAGAATTGACCCATAGCTGAGCCTCAGGTGGGTCAGTGTTTAGAGGCAGTTAATTGTTCAGGAAACATAGGTGTACATATATATCTCTGTTTGTGTCTCAGCTCTGATCCTTGGTGTATATTCTAGTAGTGGAATAGCTGGATCAAGTGGGAGATATAGATATAGATATATAGATAGAGAGATTATAGAGATAGATAGATAGAGAGAGAGAGAGATGACAGAGCTAGAGATAGAGATAGAGATAGAGATAGAAAGAGAGAGAGAGAGATGATAGAGATAGAAAGAGAGAGAGAGAGAGACAGAGAGAGATAGGTATATTCAGCTTATTGAGGAAACGTCAGACTGCATTCCATAGTGGGTATGACATTTTACAATACCACTAG
The DNA here is from genome assembly GCF_000299155.1 of Elephantulus edwardii. Lineage (NCBI taxonomy): Eukaryota > Metazoa > Chordata > Mammalia > Macroscelidea > Macroscelididae > Elephantulus > Elephantulus edwardii. The sequence continues at coordinate 14,634,606 of NW_006399785.1, read as the reverse complement.
CAGTACATTAGAATTACAATCTCTCTACATCCTCACTAACATTTAGTGGGGGTTTTAAATTTTGTTTTAATTCATTGTTTCACTTATTCTTTCCCTCTTCACCCTGCTTCCCAGCCCACCCCCAAGCCACCCTTTGATCCAGATTATTCTCATACATAAAATGCATAATTTATAAAAAAATTTAAAAAATTTAAAAAAAATTTTTAAAAAGCATAAATTATATATTATTCCTTTTGGACAATTCTTCCTTTCATGTGTTTTAATGCAGTGTTCACCATTCTCTCTTGAACAACTCTGCATCTGTCCTATTTTCTCTTCACTGTTGTGAATGTTGTTGTTATTGTTACACACCATCGAGTTACCTGGTGCTCATAGCAACCCAAAGTATAATAATTCTGAACCCTTGCCTATCCTGAACCAATCTCATTGACTGAGACACAGCTAAACTCATTGCCTCAGTTACTCTGTTGATCCATCTTATCCAGGGTCTTGCTCTCCTGCACTGTCCCTCCACCCTTCCAAGCATGATGTCCTTCTCCAAGGAATAGTCCCTCCTGGCCATGTGCCCAAAATATGTGAGACAGAGCTTGAAAATCCTAGCCTCCAAGGAGTAATTTGGCTTCATTCTCTCCAAGACAGACCCATTGTTTTTCTTGGCAGCCCATGGTATGCTCAAGACTCTTCTCCAATACCACAACTCAAATGCATGAATTCTTCTGTTATCCTTAGACATTGTCCAATTTCTGATGCATAGCAAGTAAAAACCAACACACACTACCCTGGATGTGCTCACCAGATGTTGCCAAGAAATCTGAAGGTCAACTACATGACCAACTGACTGGAAGAAATCAATATTTATTCCTATCCTCCCAAAAAAGGTTCTCTGAATGTGGAATTATTAAACAATATCACTAATACCACACACATGCAAAATCTTGGCAAAGAGTATCCTATTGTGAATAATACTACAATAAACATGGGCGTGCATGCACCTGTTTGTGTCATGACTCTGATTGCTGATCAAGTACACAATGTTTACTGTCATATAAAAGTGAATTTTACTTTCAAAGAAAAAGGACATTTCTCATGAATGAGAAAGCCTTCATTCAGTATTTCATCCTAGAACCAGGATAGAGATCATTATTGGCAGAGTGAATGCACAATAAGTGATAAGGGTTTGTTGTTGTGTAGAGATGGACAGCATTCATCCTCGTTGAGGATTGTCCTAGACCTGTCATCTTGTACGTGAATACAAAACATCTTCAGCATAGGTCTTCTACTATAAATACATGTTGCATTTAAAGTCATTATTATCTCCCTGCAGAGAGTAGAATAACTTTGTTCCCTAGGTTGCTAAAGCTGCTGCTACTTTATATAATTATGTTACTAAAATAACCTAACATAAACATTCCAAAATTGTCATCACCTGTTAAAGCCATTAGTGGATACACTGTTAAATAGTCTATGCAGTTCCTAGTATGTTTGAAATAGTTTATAATAAAAATTATCAAGAGTCTAGATCTACTTTAAGGGCACTCTGGTAGTGTAGTGGCTTAGAAGTTGTGCTGCAAACTTGAAGGTAGCCAGTTTGAATCCACCAGCTGCTTTGCAGCAGAAAGATGTGTGATCTCCTTCCACGCAATGTAAGTACAGTATCTGAAAACTCACTGGAAAGTCAGCTGAGGGGCAATTCCTACTCAATGGTAATGAGTGAGTTGGGGAGATCTACTTCCAGTTCCTACTCCTGCTAATTTAAGAGCAAAGGTTTTCTAGTGGACATGAATAGGAACAAAGAAAGAACACGTGTGCACCCAAACACAGAGATGGATGAAAGCACAGTTAGATTAAGTGCTCATTCGGATGAACCAAAACATTGCATTCTGTCAGCAGTGTTTTGACCATACAGTGTAGAAGCAGGTATAGCATTAACTCAACATAAGTCTCCTCATTCCACAGTCTTTAAGGAGAACATGTCACTCTCTTACAAGGAAGGGTATTAAGTACACGTGCCAACTTCAGTTCTGAACATAATTCCTTTTTCCTACATGGTTTTGTGTCTTGGTTCTGGAAGTACTTTCAGTAGTATTGCAGGCATTTCCATTTAAGAAATGATCTCTAATATTGAATCTTACTGTCTTTTGAACTAAACTGTGAATGTAAGTGTTTATATTCTCATTTAAGACAAATAACTCTACCAATCTTATTGTCTCACAATAATTCTTAATTTTTTAAGTTAAAAGTTAACAAATTCCTTAAAATTTCCAAACTTTTTTATCAATTGTTTGAAAAAGCCCTTTCATTAGAAAGTTTCAGAGAAAGTGATAGGCTTTCCCACATGGATCCTGGATGAGATGTTTAATAAGAAGTATTATCATTTATGGTAAAGAGGTATATATACATGGGAGAGTTTAGGAGTGGGAAGTGAGAAATAAAGATCTACATTTTAGACATATTATGTGTGAGCAACTGATTAAATATCCAAGAAGAGGTTTCAAACACATGGTTACATAAACCAAAGGGTATGTGGAGCTGATTCTTACCGGATCATGAAAACCACTGTAGCTTATGAGCCAATGTCAATGGTGGCTTGGATTAGCCAAAATGGAAGTATCATAGAGCTGAAATCAGCAGATTCTATAACCCAGTGGTTCTCCCTCTGCCCCTAAATAGAAAGTTGTAATGCAAGATATAACTATTTGAATTGAGATGTTCAAAAATAGTACACTGAATATTTAAATTTAAGAGTGAACCATTATTGTTTGAAATAGCTCTGTAAGTAAACACAGGGGTGGGGACAGTCCAAGGACTAGCTTCTGAGTTCTTACAACACAGCTTTTAGATACAATGACAGTGTTATTATCTGAGGTCCCATCAAATTGATTCCTAGTCACACACAGGAAGATACAGAAGGCTCTTGAGCCATCCTCACAATATCTGCTACACCTAAATCTCCTGTTCCAGTCACTGTGTCATCCATCCTTTAAGAGTCTTTCTTTCTTCCTCCTTATAGGTCTTCCTCTTTGCTGGACCTCTCATTTGCCAAGCAGTATATCTTTTTCTGAGGACTGACCTTTCCTGATAACATGCCCAAAATATGTGAGATGAAATATCACCATTCTCACCGCTAAGCATCACTACAGCCACACATTCAAGTCAAAGTTACATATTCTGTGGCAGTCTATAGCTTATTCAGCATTCTTCACCAAGACCACAATGCAAAGGCGTCAATTCTTTCGCAGTCTTCCTTAGCCATTGCCCAAGTTTCACATGCTTCTGAAGAAATTTAAATACCATACCTTGTATCAGCAACATCTTAGTCTTTAAACTGACTTCTTTACTCTTTAGCACTTTAAAGTAATCCTTGATGGTCATTTGATTTCTAAACAATTACTTTACTTCCATAAGTGCTGATTATGGACCCCAAAAAAAAAATTAAATCACTTAAGAACACCATGTATTCCCCATTGACCTTGATGTGGCTTTTTGATGCAGTATGAAAACTTCTGTTTTATAAGTGTTGAAGTATAATGAAGTCTGAAGGCTACAGTTTAAACTTCACCAATAGAAAGTTTAGAAGCAGCAGTGTGTTAAGTAAGGAGAGGATAAGAAGAACTTGACATCCTGAAAGATAAGTAAACAAAGCTTTTGTGGGTGAAAGGCAAAAAAACTGTTAAACATACCTTGTTATGTGCCATCAAGTCACCTGTAACTCATAGTGACCCTATGTACATTAACTCTGCTGCCCTATCTTGTGCCAATCTCATCATCTCTGACAGAATTAATCTCATTGCTCCATTCATGAGTCAATCCCTCTCATCCTGGGTCTTCCTCTCCTGCACTGTCCCTCCAATCCTCTCATTGAAAATATTCAATCATTGTACTTTTAAATTCTGTGTTAGAAAGTTCCACCAGACTTTCTGACTCCAGAAAATCCATTGATACTATGTTACTTTTTGAGGATAGCATCTTGTTTTGTGCTTGTGTAGGGTGAAAAGTAACCTGTTTCTTATGTGACATTGTTCTAGTAGAGTGTTTCATGTCTGAGGTGATAGCAGGTTCTTGACCAGAAGACAGTGGGGCAGCTACCTTGCCTGAGTTTCTCTCTGAATTTCTAACTCAAGGAAATATTTGCTGCACTTCAGGAGAGAAAGGCCTATGAAAGCAGCCTCCTTTTTCAGACAAGTGCTGTAGCTAAGCCAGTCTAAGGTGGTCCTGGCTAAAGACAATTTATTAACTGGGAAGATGCAAGATAGAGTGCAAAGACAGTTGCAGGGTGACATATGTGGAGATCTGAATGGAAAACCAGGAAGCCCTGGTTTTCCCTTCAAGAAATGAGTCTGCTGCCTTCCTAGAGCTCTAACTCTCTTGCTCATTTCTGCTTGAGTTTAAGGGGTGGACCAGCCAAACATCAGTGACACCCCCCCCCCCGCAAAGTACCTCACTCAAATTCTAGCTGTCCTGCTCATTTCTGGCATCGCTCCCAGCACTGATGTCCATTCCCTGGTAAAGATACCCTCTCCCTGGCATGCGGGTGTCTGTCTCCCAGAGCAGGCATGGCATCTGCTCCCCAACACAGGTGTGGCATCCTGCCCTTCCACCCTTCCAAAGATGATGTCCATTTCAAATTATGTGAGATCCTCAAATTCCTTGTCTCCAGGGACCAAAGTGGTTCCATGTCTTCCAGGACAGACCTGCTTGTTGTCCTGGGAGTCCACAGTATGTTTAACACTCTTTTCCAGCACCACAACTCAAAGGCATCGATCCTTCTTCTACCATCTTTAGTCATTGTCCAGCTTTTAAATGCACAGCATGAAATTGCAAATGCAGTGCCCTGGATTAGGTGCACCTTACTCTTCAGATAGACATGGTTGCTTTTCAGTATTCTAGAGAGGTCGCTGGCAGCTGACTTTTCCCAATACAATTTGTCTTTTGATTTCTTGACTACTGATATCAAGAGTGTTGATTGTGGGGTCAAGCAAGCTGAAGTAATCAACAAGATCAATCTTTTCTTTATCCATTTTGAAGCTGCCAATTGGCCCAGTGGTGAGAATCTTTGTTTTCTTAATGTTGAGCTTCAATCCATATTGAAGGCTGCAGTCCTTGACCTTCTGCAGCAAGTGCTTCAGATCCTCCTCAGTTTCAGCAAGCAGGATTGTGTCATTTGCATAATGCAGATTGTTGATGCCTCTTCCTCTATTCCTGATGCCACATTTCACCTTATACAGTCCAGCCTTTTGGATAACCTATTCTGTATATAGGCTGAGAAGGTATGGAGACAGGACACATCCCTGGCAAACACTCTTCCCAATTTTGATCCATGCTGTGTTTCCCTTCTCCATTCTGACTGCTGCTTCCTGCTCCAACTATAGCTTTTGCATGAGCACAATTAAGTGTGCTGGGATTCCCATTCTTCTCAAGGTTGGCCATAATTTCTTATGAACCACATTATCAAATGCCTTTGCATGCATAACCAATGAAACCCAGATATACATTCCTCTAGTACTATCTGCTTTCAGCCAAGATCCATCTAATATTGGCTATGATGTCTCTAATGTGTCTTATGTAACTTATTGAAAAATATAAGTATTTATCTGCCATTTGGGGCACAAATAACACTCTGGAGTGTTTGTCTGCCAATTTGAATGTTAGTAGTTGAATTCTACCTCTAGATTCATTATAGAAAAGCCTAGCAGTCTATTTAAATAAAAATATCAGCTGTGGAAGATCGTGTGGCACTCAGTTATCTGGCACATTTTCCTCCCCTGAATTTGAACTGACCTTGTTGCCACTGGTGGTGGGAAGTTAGTCTTGACAACATATAGTTACTGATAGTCACAGGTAACTTGATGACACATAACAACAAAAATACCATTATATTCTCAGTGGTGAGCTAAGGAGAAAGAATTATTTGGATCATTAGGACAGAATAATGATGGTCTTAATTTTCAAGTCACTATACCACTGACAACTTTTATCTAAATGCTTAGACTTTGCTAGTTTGTCATTACCTCACTACCTGTTTACCTACCTTTTATTTACTCAGATGAGCTTTGTGCTTTCTAAAAACACATTTTTCACTTAATGATGTGGAAAAGATGGCATTAGCAAACCAATAAAATTAAAAATATCATGATATTTTTAAATGAAGCAAGCTCTTCATGTGTCCTGCATAAAGAGTAGCTTAGTGGAGACTGTAGCATACACCATATATATCAGAACAGACTTTGAAACATTGCAAAGGTGTGTGCATGATATATTTGCTAAAAAGCCTTTTAAATTTGGTTGGCAAGTTCTTGATTTTAAAAGAATAAAACTAACAACCTACTTTTCACATTGTTAGAGCAAATATTTGAATAGTGAGAGCTGAGAAAGTAAAGCAGGACAGTAAAACAAATAAAGATAATAGGCAATGTTTCCTGTTTGAAAATATATTTTAAAACAGAGACAAGGCTGTTGCAACTATTTGAATTTAATATGAGTGTAGCCTTTTAAAAGTCTGGCTTTGAAATCTATTTCAGTTCCAGATTAACTGTGTGCCACCTTCTAGCTGTTACTTCTCTAGCCTCAAATATTCCCTATTTTAAAATTTAGCCTACAATATGGATCTCTCATTATTGTCCTGAGGATTAAATGAGATAGTAAATAAAAGTATTGTTATATGCTATCAAGTCACCTGCAACTCCTCTCTTTGTATAGCGGCTCTGAAGCCTCACTGACTCCAACACACCTGTCTTCATACGCCCAGTTACAGTATCAATCCATCTCATCTGGGGTCTTCCTCTCTTGTGCTGTACCTCTAACCTTCCAAGCATGATGTCCTTCTCCAAGGACCAGTCCCTTCTGGGCACATGCCTAAAGTATGTGATATGGAGCTTCAAAATTCTAGCCACCAAGGAGATACTTGGTTTCACCCTCTCCAAGACAGATCTTTTTTTTCTTTTCTTGGCAGTCCATGCTATGTTCAAGACTCTTATCCAGCACCATAACTCTAAATAAATGTTCTTTTATAATGTAAAAGCAGCTATAATGTGTGTCATAAATGATGTTGTTGTTGATTGTCAAGTGGAGCATGACTCATGAGACCCTATGAAGGAAAAGCCTGAAGCCTTTTCATAACTATCATTTATCAAAGTTCGTAGAGTTTCTAGAGGCAGGTTGTTTAGGAAGTGGTTATAAACGACAGCAAAAACAAAAAGGATAGTGATAGTGGCTAAGATCTCTTTGACTTTACAATAGTTAAACAGAAACAAGTTGATGTTAAGTATTAGTGGTTGTGGGTTAGTGGAAGAAGATCTTATAGTGTTAGCTGAAGTCAAGTATATTCTAGCTCATAAGCAACCCCACGCATCACAGAAGAAAACACTGCTGGGTCCAACATCATCCTTCTAATTTCTTTTTATGTTTTTGAGCCCTTTGTTGCAGCCACTGTTAAGAGTATTTCTTTATTTCACTGAAGTTTTATCGTGTCTTTCTCTGGGAACTGATTCGTTTGGATAACATGCAGCTGCTTATGTTACCCTCTATCTGCAATTTTCATTTCTGTCATCCCTGCTGATAATTGGAATCTCAGGGCTGGCTCTATTAAATGGAAGCAAGAGGTAAAAAAACTCATGCTCTAAATATATGTACCAAACACTTTTTATTTAATATAGAAATAAAAATACAGAATTACTACAGTCAAGAACTTCTTCAACTCCAAGGTTATTTGACATCATTTATCTCAAGTTCATCAATCATACCTCTATTAAAATATATACTTAGGTTATTAAATTCAATTTTTTTTGTTCCACAGTGGAAGCCTCTGAGACTGGTACAGAAAGAAAATGACTCAACTATTATCCCAAACAACCTTATTTCTGAGGTGTGGGAAGCAGATAATCTATGTGTCCTGCTGTGTGCATTTAGATATTAAGCATGGTAATATTGAGTAAGAACTTGAAGTTCTTACTTTCAAGGATTTTTTATTTCTTCCTGTATATACAATCACCATGTGAAGCCTCAAGGTATTACAGACAGCATCCTCATCCCAAACCTTATATTTCAGAGGAAGAAATGAATGAATGCAGAGGAGAAATGGATTGCCCCAAGGTCAGTTAATACTGTAGCTGAGATTGGAATCTATGCCTCCTGACTTCTAAGCTAGTGCTCTGTCCACTAAAATAGAATGCTTGAAGGATGCTGAGACTCTGAAGGACATGTAATTGGATTCAGAGGTGCTGTCAAATATTAAGAACAGATAGTTGCAAGTTCTTCATTTAACAATGGCTAAGACACTCATCTTTCTTTTCCACTCAGAAATATCAAGTTGCCGCCTCGCTTTGCAAGATTTGCTTCTAAGTTACAAATTCCCCTGACATGTAATCTTTTCTTTTTTATTTTTAAACCTAGGTGAATTTAACGTGACTTGGCCTAATGCCTAGAGCATCCATTAAATTTCCAGAACATCTTCTCTATTGCATTGATGAGAAATATTATCTATTTTATTTTGAAATATCTGTGGCTTTAGGAACATTTTGCTAATAATCACCAATTACTAGTAGTTGAGAATACAATTGGATTATGAAGGTGAAATTCACTGGGATTTAGGTCATTAAGTATTTATTTCCTGAGGTAACAACAGACTTTATTTAGCCTTTAACAACTCTAGCTGCTTCTATCTGGAAAAGGTTATAGAATTAAGATTTCTTATGTTCTAGAGAGAAGTGTAAAGGAAAAGGTCCCGGTGCTTTTTTATATCAGGATTCTTCACCCATCCTCTTCCTCACCATCTTCTGCATTTTTTTTCTTCCAAATTTTGGTCTGCCTTGAGTAGAACTGCAAAATTTTGGAATCTTGAGACTTTTTGTCTTATTTTAAGTGGGATTTGTGATACTATTTACTCTTACCCTTTCTCAATTAAAGAAAAAAAGTATAGATTATACTGTTTTATGACTTTGTAGATACATATATTACCTTTTAACTTTGTAATACATTTACATGGTTCATATTATCTGTATCTGAGCCCAGCTGGCAAGGTGCATAATGGATTGGCTTTTAGTTAAAAGGTTGGTGGTTAGAATTCAGCAGTCGCTCCACAGGAGAAAGATTAGCAGTCTCTTCCCATAAATACTGCTTAGAAACCTGACAAAGAGCTATTATGAACTGGACTCCACTCACTGGAAATATCTTTTGTTGTTTATCAGTAGAATTATACAATGAAAAGCATTCTTCCTAAAGTCCTTTTCCGTCAGCTTAGTTTTTCAACTTCTAGATCATAGAAAATGTTTCAGTGACATAGTATCTTATCTGTTGGAATGCTAAATAAAAGATCAGTGGTTCGAATCCATCAGCTTCTCTTTGGGAGAAAGATGGGTAATCTCCTTCTAGAACAATGTATAGTCTTCTAGTTTGAAGGAGGGCTGCAGTAAATTGGAATTGACTTGATGGGAGTGGGTTATCTCATAAAACACAAAGTCACCAGGTTGAGAAGTTTCTCCACATATTTTTATAAGATATTTTATATGTATATATAATTTTTTTCTTATTTCATATGGAACTCCAGTGGCTTATTGAATAAGGAGGTGAACTAACTGCCAAGACAAAGGCAAGTGGTTTGCACTCACAAGATGCTCTGAGGAAAAGAAAAAAGCAGTATTTCTCTCCTGGCCTAGTGCACTGCAATCCCAAAGGCACATAATTCAAATCCACCAGCTACTCCAAGGGAGAAATATGGGCAATCCACTCCCGTTAGATTAACTGTCTTTTAAAATCTAATATAAACTCAGGTATGGATCTGTTCTAAAGCAAGGAAACACTGGTGGCCTAGTGGTAAGAAACTACACTACAATCCAGAAGGTATGTGTTTCTAATCCACTAGCTGCTTTGGGGGAGAAGGATGGCCAATCACCTCCTGTGGTATTAACTGCCCCTGAGCACCCTGTGGAGAGTCAGCTATGGGTCAGTTCTGACTTGATGGCACACAAGAGCAACATGTTAGGTTTAGAGAGAAGAGTATTGAATATCCCATGGACTGCCAAAAGAACAACTACTTCTTGGAGAAGGCACAGTCAGAGTGCTTCTTGGAGGCAAAGATGATTAAGTTTTATCTCACATACTTGAGGCATGTTGCAAGGGGAAGCTATTCCTTGGAGAAAGGTGGAGGGACTGTTAAAGAGAGGAAGACTCTCAAACAAGTGGTTTGACAGTGCTACAGCAATAGTCTCAAATGTGTCAAAGATCGTGGGAATGACTCTGAATAGGACAGTTGTTCATAGGGTCACTCTGAGTTACACTCCAGTGGACGGCACATAACAACATAAGAAATATATTGTTTTAACACACAACCAACACCTTACTTCATGCAATTTACGTATACACATTCTGATCCACACACTGATATTTTAGACTAAATAATTGTTACTGTTATATACCATGAAATTAGTTAACTTTAGTGTCAG
>NW_006399785.1:14602260-14615662 GCF_000299155.1 Elephantulus edwardii | reverse complement strand
TATTCCTGGCAAAGATGAAAATTAGTGACAGGATCAAACTGATGGGATGAAGAGGCAAGTAAGGCTTTTATGGGGTGAAAATGGAGCCTGTCACGTAAGGAAGGGTGCATCAGTAACATGCTTCATGTTTTAAAAGTAAGACAAAAGAGTTGTGGAACAGGAGGAGATTTTTTTGAAAGCTCTTCTTTTTCCCTAAATTCATGACTTGATAGTTCTAAATTGAGCCCAGCTTTTTTCATTGTTTGGAATAGATTTACTGTTGGCAAAGCTTCAATTCAAGAACCTTTTAGAACTTCATTTAAAAGTCTTAAAAGCTTATACAAAGGCCAAAAGGCCCCAGTACTCCATTAAAATGTAAATATATTTGGGAGTTTAAATTCTGAGATTCAAGAATGAAAGGGTGAAAATGCTTGGCAATAAAGGTTGGGGAAACAGGAATGGAGAGACAACGAACACTAGTGTCTAGGAAAGACTACAATGTGTTCAGTACTGGTGATGCCCAGAAATCATGTGAGACAAGTGGACATTAGTGAGAAGAGCCACCAGGTACCAAAATAAAAGGAGAACGAACACCGTACAGTGAAAGCGCAGTTGAGTGTGGGCAGAGTTATGTTTCCAGATGGCTGTTTATGTTAGAAAACTGTCAGGTCTGCAGCCATGATAAAAGGGTGAGTGAGCTGACTTTGGTCCTCAGAGAAGCCCTGGTCCCATCCAGGTGGTGCTTATGTTTACCTGGTGATGATGATAATCTTTCTTCTGCTTTTCAGAAAGATGAATGTCAATGTACCCTACTAGGACCTCACAGGGGACTCAATGTGATGGAATATTTTCTTTGAGACACAGGACCCAAGTGATGCAAAGCTTTGTGAGGCTACCATTTAGTAAAGGGTACACAGATGAACTGAAAAGGACAAGGCTAAAATGCAAACTTGGCATCTCTCTAGTGAAGAAATAAGCACTGCCGATATTTCTCTTATTCCTTCTTTAAACTAGAAATCAATTTGAGACATCTAATTTTTATTTTATTAATCCTTACATTGTTTCAGGAACATATTAACAATATAAAATCATTTTATGTGCTTTTCTCTAAAAAGTAATTTGTTATTTTAAATTGTCAATATTGTTTATATATTTCTGTAAAGCAATAGAGGCTTGTAAGATAATGTATTGTTGTTGTTAGGTTCCATCAAGTCAAGTATGACTCATAGTGACCCCATGAACTAAAGTTCTGAACACTGTTTTATCCTCCTTTCCTGTTCTAACCCTGTGACATCCTCATACTTCCTGACATACCAGACCTCATTGCAGCAGTCACCATGTCAATCCACCTGGTTGAAGATCTTCCTCTCCTTTGCTGACCCTCCACTCTTCTCAGCATCATGTTCTTCTCAAAAGAGTAGCCCTTCCTAGCAACATGTCCAAAGTATGTGAGGCAAAGCCTCATCAATATTGTCTCCAAAGAACACTCTGACTGCATCCTCTCTAAGAAATATCTGTTCATTCTTTTGGACATCCATGGGATATTCAGTGCTCTTCTCCAACACCACAGCTCAAAGGGTTAAATTCTTCTGTCATCCTTATTCATTGTCTTGCTCTCAGATGAATAGCAAGTGATTAGAAAGACCATGGCCTGAATCAGACACACCCTATCTGTAGATATTCCCAGTGCAATGTGTTTCCTTATTTTCTGATGACGTATACTAAGGGTTTTAATTGTGCATCCAAGCAAGACAATGTTGCTAACAGTTAAATCTCTTCTCCATCCTTGATGATGTTGCCTATCACTCCAGTGGGATACATCTTGCCATTGATATGTAATCCATACCAAAGGCTGCATTCCTTGATCTTCTGCAACAAGTACTTCAAGTCCTCCTCACTTTTATCAAGAAAGGTTGCGTTATCTACATAATGCATATTATTGATGAGCCTCCCTCAAATCTTGATGCCACATTTCTCTTCATAGTGTTGAGCTTCTCAGATGATTTGCTCAGCGTACAGATTGAACATATATGGAGTGAGACTACAACCCTGATGCACACCCTTTTTAATTTTTTTTTTTTTTTTGCTATTGCAAAAAGCTTTATTGTTTCATTTGGTCCAAGGCTTGGGCGAAGGGCTTCTGGGTGGATAAGATTCTACATCAGGGTGGGATAGAGAAGCTTGCTGCTGTTGGCAGAGCGACACAGAGGTTTCCCCCTGCAAGTCCCCGCAGACCCCTAGTCGTGCTTGAGGGTGAGACACTCAAAGAGATACTCGCCGAGCCCAGCCTGGGGGCCGCCCAGTCTCCTAATGTTGGTCAGATGGTCACCCATCTTCTTCAGCAGTTTCACTTCCTCGTCCAGGAAGTGGTTCTCCAGAAAATCACAGAGATAGGGGTCAGTGTGGGTGGAACCCACGGCGTGCAGATCCAGAAGGGCCTGGTTTAGGTTCTTCTCCAAGGCCAGCGCTGCCTGCATAGCGTCCAGGGTTTTACCCCACTCATCCTGGGATGGCTTCTGGATATCTTGGAAGAGGACTCGCCCGCCTCGCTGGTTTTGCAGCTTCAACAGCCGCTCGGCACCCTCCCGCTTCTCACTCGCCAACTCGCGGAAGAAGTGCCCCACGCCTTCCAAGGCCACATCATCGGGTCAAAATAAAAACCCAGAGAGAGGTAGGTGTAAGAGGCCCGCAGGTGCAGGTTGACCAGACGGTTGATGCCAGCTTCTGCTTCGGCGGAATAATTTTGACGGATCTGAGAGCTCATAGTTGGTCGAGGTTTTGGGGCTAACAAAAAAAAAAGCCGATCTAGCTGGTCCCGAAAATAGGAGATGGTTGAGATGGTCCCGAGGTTACGCCTGGAGGTGACGTTGGAGGGTAGTCGGAGGTTGGAAGGGGGGAAGTCGCCGGGTCTGTTCCGTCCAAACACTGTTGAAGCAAGAGACAGATCCACGGGACCGCTGGGGAACTCCCTTTTTAATTTTGAACCATTCAGTGTTCCCCTGCTCTGTTCACCCAGCAGCCTCCTGGTCCGGGTATAGATCCCACATGAGCACAGTTACATGCTTTGGGACTCCCCATTCTTCTCAATGTCATCCACAACTTGTTATAATCCATGCAGTCAAATGTCTTAAAAAAAGAAAAGAAAAAAGTGAACTGTTAACATTAGATTAATAGGAAATATTAATTTCATTTTATCTCAAAGAATAATCACCAGAGAAGGCTTTTAAAAATTAATAAAATTAACATATCTTTCTATGGGTCTTAATTATTAAAATGTATGGAAAAATACCTGCAAACTTTAGAACTGTGATTAAATTATTACATTTTTACCTCATCTATCCAATTGTAAAGATTTGTTCTAGTTAGAGTGCAAAGTTGTTCATTCCAAGGACTTAAATACAAACATAAAAGTTTTCTATTATTAGCAGTTGCTATTATTATTCTTGTTGTGTGCCATCCAGTTGACTATGACTCATAGCAACCCTATGAACAGCGGCTCTGAATCCTGCCCTATCCTGAGCCAATCTCTGTGTCCCTGATACAGCTCTCCCAATTACCACAGTCATTATTAGTGCATAGCTTTCAAGATCGTCTTCTGCATTGACCCTCCATCTTTCCAAGCATGGGATCCTTCTCCAAGGACTTGGACCTCCTGGCAACATGCCCAAAGTATGTGAGCTTCTAAATCCTTACTTCCAAGGGACAACCTGCTTTTACTCTCTCCAGGACAGACCTGTTTGTTCTCTTGGCATTTCATGGTATGTTCAGTACTCTTCTCCAGCACCACAACTCAAAGACATTGATTCTTATGTCTTGTTCAGCTCTCTGATTCATAGCAAGACTGTGGCCTGGATCATGTACATTTTAGTCTCTAGACTAACATAATTGCTCTTCAGCACTCTAGAAATGTTCTCAACAACAGACTTTGCAATGCAACTCGTCTTTTGATTTCCTGACTTCTTGTGCCAAGAGCGTTGATTGTGGATTTGAGCAAGATGAAATTGTTAACAATCTCAATCTCTTCTTCCTCTACCATGATTCTCTGAGAATATTTGCTTGCTTAATATTGAACTTCAATCTATACTGAAGACTGCAGTCCCTGTTCTTTTTTAGCAAATGCTTCAGGTCCTCCTCAGGTTCAGCAAGCAAAGTTGTGTCATCTGCATAAGGCAGGGTGTTGATGAGTCTTCCTCCAATTGTGATGCCACATTTCTCCTCATAAAGGCTAGCCTCCTGTATGATCTGTTTCATATTTAGATTGCAAATGTATGAAGAAAGGCCAGTAACGTGTACCTGAAAAGTGATAGAAAATTATTTGTTGCAATATAATTTCTTACAGCAAGATATCACAGAATCTACTTAAATAATAATGCTAATAAAGAAATGGAGCTTATTTAGGGATTGGAGCAGTTCAGATCTGAGAATACCCATTGTTACAGAGTGAAAATGACCACTTCCCTGGCAGATTGGCTGTGATATACTCTTAAACGTCTAGGAGGTAAATGAAAATTGTTTTTGTTGTTTTGCACCTTCAAGTCAGAACCGACACATAGCTGACCCTCCAGCAGGTTTTCAGAGACAGTTAATCACACAAGAGGGGAATTGCCCACCAACACTCATCATTGGCTAAAAATTGTTACTTAGTACAAAGGGTTCTTTTTGTAGTCAATTGCCAATAAGACAGACAGATTGCAATATCCATAAGCACTTTATTACAGATCTGGGAGGACAACAAGATTCCCCTCAAACACTGCCTCCTCCACTGAGACTGGTCACCAGGTTTTTATACTAGAGATAGAGATTAACTTACTTAATAATATATTTTTTTAGTAAAGTTACAGAATTTCTACTTTTGAAAAAAATTCATATATAGTTAATAATAAACAGACAACCAATATAATTACCATATTACTAAGAAGAACAAGTTTTGAAAAGATAAATGCTAATTCAGGAGAAGTGCATTACCCTTCCTGGTAAACAGGCAGATTAAGATATAATTTACATATAATTTGAAAATACAGTTTTCAAGAGACAAATGTTAATCTAGGAAAGATGCATTTCCTCTCCTGGTAATCAGACAGCTTAAGCTACTTTACCTGACTGCTATTGTTGTCAATTATCTTCCAGTATAGCAACTCTATGAACAAAAGATCTGAAGCCTTTCTATTACTATCTTTGATTCTCAAAGTTCATATAGTTTCCAGAGGCATGCTGTTTAGGAAGTGGAACGCCAAGTAACTAGTTTTCCAGGCTGGAGAAAACTGATGTCGGTTTTGTAACTGTATAACAATAGTTTTATAACTCATATATATTTGGAGAATTCTGAATTTATTAATACCACCCCATCATAACCACTCATTCCCTTACTGTCATTGAGTTGGTTCTCACTAATTGTGACCCTCCATTGAGCTTGCAAGGCTGTAAGTCACAAAAGGAGGAGTCTCCTCCTCTTCCTCCCTCACATCTGCTGGTGGATTCGAACCACAGGAGATATGCAGCCAGAAGGTGAGCAGAGCAGTTCTTTCTGGTCTACATCATCAGAAGTGATCTGAAAGCAAGAACTATAAAATTGAGAATTTGGCAGAGATACGGGTCACAATACATATATGAGATTACACGATTGGCCAAAGGTTCATATCATTCAGGTTTCCCAGAAGGCAGACTGGACCAGTTTTTCAGGAACCTATTTCTCATTCATTTCTGTATGTAGGTACACTGTAAAATTTAGATGAGCCTTTTGACACACGCTGTTTAATCTAACATCTGTAATGAAAAAGACATTCTGAGAATAGATTAAATAATATTGATCTTTACACTTCAGAGAAAAGGAATATAATCTTTGGAAAATATGGTCAGATCATGCAACAAGGTTGAAGGAAACTGCTATTTGGAAAGATAGTTTTTAAAATTCCCACATGGAGTCAAGGCTCATCCAAGACTTTAAAAACAGAGTTATGCTTCCAATTACAGATTGCCCTATTTTTGTATAAACCAAGTGCCTCTGATTTTAGAACTTCATTCATACCTCATTTCACACACACATAATTTATGTGTAAAGAAAGCTAAGGATTTGAAGATCTTGAGATATAAACACTTTTTCTTATTAGTTGTCAAATTAATACAATTGCTTAGCGTAGCCTTCTTTCTCACAGATTTCTCATCAGAGCCACATGTTTCCAAAATTATTGTGATGAGAGTTAAATGAGGCTATTCAATATGAATTGAAGCCCAACATCAAGAAAACAAAGATTCTCACCAAATGATAGCATCATAATGAATGGTGAAGAGATTGAAAATGTTAACATCTTCTGATTGGTTGGTTCCACAATCAACATCATTCTTGGTACCAGCAGCCAAAAAATTTAAAGACAAATTGCCATTTGGAAAGTTTGCTGTCAGAGACCTCTCCAAAGTACTGAAGAGCAATGATGTCAGTATAGAGACTAAGGTACACCTGATCCAGGCCATTGTCTTTATAATTACTTGCTATGCATCAAAAGAGCCAGAAAGTGACTAGAATGACAAGAATGAGAATTGATGTCTTTGAGCTGTTGTGCTATATTGAATATAACATGGAGTGCTAAAAGAATGAATACGTTCTTCCTAAAGAGGGTGAAACCAGGCTACTCCTTGGAGCAAGGATTCTAAAGCTTTATCTGACATACTTTGGACATGTTGCAAGGTGGGATCAGTCCTTGGAGAGAGACTTCATGCTTGGGAGGGTGGAGGGACAGCAAAGGAGAGGAAGACCCTTTCTGAGATGGATTGATTGAGTGACTGGCGTAATAGGGGTAGGTGTGTCAGAGACAATAAGATTGGCACAGGGTAGAACATTTAGAAATGTTGTACAGAGTTGCTATGAGTCACAGGGAATCAACAGCACATAGCAACAACAACATCTATATCGAAATCTTGGGCCAATATGTTTAAAATGAGAGTTTAAAAAAAGTTATTCATTCTAACAAATGATCTCCTAATTGTCTCATGTTGATTTAACATTCTTTTCAATAAAATCACATAAAAATACATATTTATCTCATTTTTTAATTGTCAAAACTAGAATCTACCAGATGATAAAGACCTTTTCTCTCACAAGGACAATAACCAAGAAGTACATTGTTACTAAGGAACTCTGGTGTCGTATTAAATATGAAGTTGAACTGCCAACCCAAAGGTTGTTGTTGTTATGTGCCGTCGAGTCACCTGCGACTCAGAGCGACCCTATGTACAACAGCCCTAAACTCCGCTCTGTCCTGTGCCAATCGCACTGTCTCTGACACTCTCATCCCAATTATCCCAGTCACTGAATCAATCCACCTCATAGAGGGCCTTCCTCTCCTGCGCTGTCCCTCCACCCTCCCGAGCATGATGTCCCTCTCTAAGGACAGGTCTCTCCTCACAACATGTCCAAAGTATGTTAGACGGAGCTTCAGAATCCTTGCCTCCAAGGAGCCACCCAGTTTAACCCTTTCCAGGACAAATCTGTTTGTTTTCTTAGCAGTCCATGGTATTCTCAATACTCTTCTCCAGCACCACAGCTCAAAGGCATCAACTCTCATTCTATCTTCCTTGGTCGTTGTCCAACTCTCTGATGCATAACACGTGATTGCGAAGACCATGGCCTGTATCAGATGCACCTTAGTCTCCAAAGAAACACCATTGCTCTTCAGTACTTTGGAGAGGTCCCTAACAGCAGACTTTCCCATGGCAATGCACCTTTTAATTTCCTGGCTGCTGGTGCCAAGACTGTTGACTATGGAGCCAAGCAAACTAAAGCTGTGTACAATCTCAATCTCTTCACCATCCATCCTGATGCTGCCAATTGGTCCAGTGGTGAGAATCTCTGTCTTCTTGACATTGAGCCTCAATCCATATTGTAGGCTGCAGTCCTTGACACTCTGCATCAGGCGCTTCAGGTCCTCCTCAGTTTCAGCAAGCAGGGTTGTGTCATCCACATAATGCAGGTTGTTGATAAATCGTCCACCAATCTTGACCCTACATTTCTCCTCATAGAGCCCAGCCTCCCGGATAATCTGTTCTGCATATAGGTTGAAAAGGTATGGAGATAGGATGTATCCGTGGCCTACGCCCTTCCCAATTTTGAACCATGCAGTGTTCCCCTGCTCTGTTCTGACGACCGCCTCCTGGTCCAAGTGTAAGTTTCGCATTAGAACGATCAAGTGTTCTGGAATTCCCATTCTTCTCACAATATGTACCCAAAGGTACATATTTCAAATCCATCAACAGCTCTGAGGGAGAAAGTTGAACAGTGGAAAATCTATTCCTGCGTTATTTACAACTTCTGAAAACCCACTGGATGGTCAGCAATAGAAGAACATCTTATAGATAATATTATTTACTATTGACTGATAGTGTCATGATGGAGGGAGAGGAGATTAAAACTGTCACCAGCTTCATCTTGCTTTGATCCACAATTAACACCTTTGATACCAACAATCAGAATATAAGAAGACACATGACACTAGGAATATCTGCCATTAGGGACCTCTTCAAATTATTGACGAGAAATGATGTCATTTTTCGGACTAAGGTGCATCTGATTTAGGTCATGGTCTTTCCATTTACTTGCTACAGATTTGAGAGATGGACAATAAATAAAGATGACACAAAATAATGTTGACTTTAAGCTGTGGTGTTAGAGAAGAACACTGAATATTCCATGGATGGCCAAGAGAACAAATAAATATGTCTTAGAGAGGGTGCAGCCAGAGTGCTCTTTGGAGGCAAGAATGATGAAGTTTCACCTCACATACTTTGGATATGTTGGTAGGAGGGGCTGTTCCTTAGAGAAGGAGATGATGCTGGAAAAGTTATAGGGTCAGAGAAGGAGAAGATCTTAAACCAGGTGGAATGACAAGGCTATTGTTGCACTAGGCTGTTATGTGTCAAGAACTGTGAGGATGGCACAAGATAAAACAGGGTTCAGATCCTTTGTTCATAAGGTAATGATGTATCACACTCTACTTGACAGGTGGGTGTTGTGGCAGTTTTTGGACTTAAAGGACTACTCTGCCTCCAGGAGCCAGGCAAGCCAGGCTTGGCCTAGGGTGTGAGGCAGCAGGAACTTCAAGCCCAAAAGGACCCTCGGGCCTGTGGCCCCCATTGTTTTTGTTCAGACATTCCTCTAGGTCATACAGCCCTGGTGTACAAGTTGCCGCACCATGGTCACTTATGGTTGCTGTGAGGCTGAACACTGTGACACTGATGTGTCAAATGTGTTAATGGTTGGCTACCCAATGTGGACAGAGAGTGGGGTGGAGCTCCCCAATTAAAACAAGCGTGGAAGGAGGAGTGGCATCCACTTCCATAGTAGCTTGCCTCTGGGAACCCTGTGAACCTGGAGAGAGGATGAAAGAAATCCAAGCATCAAGGACTCTCCTTCATAGGGTCGCTATGAGAGGTCTGTGACTCAATGGCACTTAACAACAACAACAACAACTTGACAGTACCTAAAAACAACAACATAGATGATATATATAATATGATTTGATTACTCTTAGGAAAACAATATATACTATTTTTTTTAAAAGACTGTATACTGGTTGCAGATTTTCAGTAAAGAAAACCACTGATTCATGAATGTTACAGTGTATTTGATTTTTAAATGGGAATTACTGCCATTCCCTTATATTTAATTACTTCATTAAGAAATGGAACTTGACTGATACCATTCCTCATCCTCACACGACATCCTAATATTTTTAATTTTGTCTGCTTTGTTTTGCTTTGGAGACAAAATTATAGACATCATATTATGGATAGTATTTTTTATTTCCCTAATTTAACTCAAAGAATGAGAAACATCAGTGTGTGCTCAAGATTACTGAACTGCTTCAAACTAAGACCTAGTCCTCATTGCAGTCCTGCCAAGACTCTGAATTTCAGATTGATGGATGATGTTGCCAGCATCATAATTTCATTTGTTTTACTCTCTTCTTTTATGTGCCAAATCACAGATAGCAAATGTTGAATCAAATTAAACATTAGGAATTAGAAGTAAGCCCTTTCATTTTTCATTTCATGTGATACTTTTCAGCATGCTTCTAGTTTTCTCTATCTCCCTACATCCTTCTCTCTTGACTTTTGTATGGATTCTTTGTGTTTTAAGGGAAACTGCACAGATAGTTTGAATAACTTAACGATGCATCAGTAAATCAAGTATTTATCTCAAATTAGCCTTCATACTGCTCTATAACTTTGGAAATAACACCTATCTATTTATTTTTTTCTCACTTATCAAGAACATTGGATTGTAATATGGCCAAAATATTTTACAGTTTTAATTGTCCCTACATACCACATAATCAAATATTCTACATGGAATACTTGAGGCTGCTTTAAAGTTCAGGAAGATGAGTGAAACAGCTGGATTCTACAAAGGTATGTTTTCTGTTTTGGCTGAAGCTTGGGTGAGAGTGTTGCTTGCAATTATATGTGAACTGATTGGATTTAGCCTCGTATTTAAAAAGGCAGTAGGTTGCCAGTTTCAGGCTGCTTTAACCTTCAGAAAGATGAGTGTAACAACTGGATTCTACAAAGGTGTGTTTTCTGTGGCCCTTGGGCTTAATTTTAATTGTTTTCAGTCAAACATTCTTCTAAGAAGTATAGCACTTGTCCCTTAATTTGCTGTGAGGAGGTAACTCTGTGGTTGTTGTGATGGTAAACATTGTGACACTGAATATGTTAAAAGTGATAGTGATTGCTCATGCTGGACAATGTTTAATGGAGCTCTCAAATAAAAACAAGCTTGGAAGCAAGAGTTGCATCCACTTTGGAAATAGCTTGCCTCTGAAAACTCTATGAACTTAGAGAAACAATGAAAGTTATATGTGTTCAGGCCTTTCATTCATAGTCTGTGAGTTGTCTACAACTCAATAGCACTTAACAACAAACAACATACAGAATTCTAGGTAATCATTAAAATTAGTAAGTCTCTTTGAACAGTGAAATAGAATGAAATTGACTATATTTTACTTTAGATTATAATGCTAGAATATCTGTGTAGTATATGTTGTTATTATTAGCTGTTGAATTGACTGTGAATAATAGCAACCCTATGGACAATAACTCTGAATCCTACACTATTCTAAGCCAATCTCACTGTCTCTCCTTACACCAGTTATTGTGTCAATCCATTTCATCCAGGCTTTTATTGTCCTGCTCTGACCCTAAACCCTTCCAAGGATGATGTCTCTCTCCAAAGTCTACTATGCCGAAAGTATGTGAGAAAGAGCTTCAAAATCCTTGCCTCCAAGTGGCAACCTGTCCTCTGCAGGTATGTTCTCTTTTCCAGCACCACAACGCAAAGGTATCTATTCTTCTTCTATCATCCTTACTCATTGTACAGCAGTCTGATGCATATCAGATAATTGCTAGGACACTGGCCTGGATGAGGTACACCTTACTCTTCAGAATGACATTCTTTCTTCTTTTTAATTATTCAAAATAATAATTTTCTTTTATTAATGTCAATGAACATTTACAGAGATTTTGGATTTCCATTCAATCATTATTGCACTTTTCTCCACCCCCACCGCCCCATCCCCAGTCCGCTCTTCTCTTTGAAAAGTAAAAGAAAAACTCCTTCATTGGTATTCAATCCCCCTGCACCTCCCACCACCGCCACCCCTAGTATACTCCACTCTGCAACTTTCATTCCAGACTCTTATGATAATAAAAATGCCCTAAAATATATTGCTTTTAAAACTGTTCTCTCCCTCCTCGGTTTCAATGCAGTATACATAATTAATCCAGTTTTCCTCATTCTTACCCTAACCCTGATGTCAGTCCCATTCTAGAGCGGTGGCACTATGCAGTGTTTGTCCTTTTGTGACTGAGGTATTTCACTCAGCATAATGTCCTCCAGGGTCACCCATTTTGAATAATATTGCATGAGTTCCTTGTTTTTCAATGCAGCATAGAATTCCATTGTGTGAATATACCACAGCTTCTCTATCCATTCATTTGTTGATGGGCCCTTAGGTTGTTTCCAACTCCTTGCTATTATGAACAAAGCTGCAATAAACATGGGTGTGCATATATCTGTTTAGATGGTGGTTATGGTCTCTTTAGGGTATATTCCCAGTAGTGGAATTGCTGGGTCAAATGGTATCTCTATTTGCAACTTTTTGAGAAAGCACCACACCGCTTTCCACAGAGCTTTCACCATTTTACACTTCCACCAAGATTGAATAAGGGTTTCAGTCTCTCTACAACCTCGCCAGCATTTGTTGCTTGCTGTTTTGTTAAATTTTGCTAGTCTTACTGGGGTGAGATGATATCTCATAGTTGTTTTGATTTGCATCTCTCTTAGAGCTAGGGATTTTGAACATGTCTTCATGTGCTTGTTGGCCATCTGAATGTCTTCTTTGGTAAAGTCTGTTCATATACTGTGCCCATTTTTCAATTGGATTATTTACCTTTTTCTTCTTGTGGTGTTCAAGTCTTTTATAAATTCTAGATGTAGGTGCCTTATCTGACATGTCATTACCAAACATTTTTTCCCAGTCTGTGGCTTCCCTTTTTACCCTATTGGACAAGTTTTTGGATGTGCATAGGGATTTGATTCTTAGAAGGTCCCGTTCATCTATTTTATCATCTCCTGGTTGTAGATTTTTCAGGATACTTGGAAGACTGCTTATGTTGTGGATTAGGACTACTAAAATTTTCCAAGCTTTTCTTTAATGAAGGTTATAATCGTTGGTTTTAGTCCTAGATCCATGATCTACCTTGACTTGGTTTTTGTATATAGAGTGAGGTGTGGATCTTGCTTAAGTCTTCTGCAGATAGTTTTCCAATTTTGCCAACACCATTTGTTAAAAAGGCTGTCATTTCCCCACCTAACTGATTTTATCTCCTTGCCAAAAATCAGTCTTATTAACACTCTGGAGAGATATCTGACAGCTGAATTTTCTAATGCAACTATTTTAATTTCCTGACTGCTGGTACCAAGAGTGTTGCTTGTTGATCCTAGTAAGATGAAATGCTATGGCTATGTATATATGTTGCTGTTGTTGTTTACCATAGAGTTGGAACTGACATAAAGCTGACCCTCCAACACGTTTTCAGAGACAATAAATTGCATGGGAGGATCCATCTTTCTCCCTGGAGCAGCTGGTGGATCCGAACCATGTGTCAGTGAGATTGCATCACTGTTTCTTACCAGTAGACCACCAATTGTTGTCTGGAGTCAGAACCAACCCACAGATGACCCTCCAGTGGGTTTTCAGAGGCAGTTAATCACATGGGACGAGATTGCCCAGACTTCTGCTGAAGAAGCAACTGGTGGCCTTGAACCACATGCCTCAGGGCCACACAAGAACACACACAAATGAGTAATTTGTTGTGATGTATAAAATATAGGGTGAAAACAGGCAAACAACTATTACATAATATATTTATT